>NW_027476830.1:0-133126 GCF_051020955.1 Megalopta genalis
GCTTCAAATACAGGCGAAACGAACGAGTTAGCTTCAAATCCATGCAAAACACATGATATAGCTGCAAATCAATGCGATGTAGAAGGTTTAGCTTCATATCCATGCGATACACTAGATTTAACTTCAAATCAATGCGATGTAGAAGGTTCAGCTTCAAATACATACGACACATATGATTTAGCTTCAAATACTTCCGATATAAATGATATAGCTTCAAAAGCTGGAGGAACAAACGAGGTAGCTTCAATTCCATGCGAAACAAATGATTTAGCTTCAAATCTATGCGAAATAGATGGCTTAGCTACAAATCCATGCGAAACAAATGGTTTAGCTACAAATCAATGCGATGTATAAGGTTTAGCTTCAAATCCATGCGATACACATGATTTAGCTTCAAATCAATACGATGTAGTAGGTTCAGCTTCAAATCCATGCGATATAAGTGATATAGCTTCAAAAGCAGGAGGAACAAACGAGGTAGCTTCAATTCCATGCGTAGCAAATGATTTAGCTGCAAATCAATACGAAGTAGAAGGTTTAGCTTCAAATCCATGCGAAACAAATGGTTTAGCTACAAATACTTGTGATATACATTATTTAGCTACAACTGCATGCGAAACAAACGAGTTAGCGTCAAATCCATGCGAATCACTCGATTTAGCTTCAAATCAATGCGATTTAGAAGGTTTAGCTTCAAATCAATAAGAGGTAGAAGGTTTAGCTTCAGATCAATAGAATGTAGAAGGTTTAGCTTCAAATCAATGCGATGTAGAAGGTTTAGCTTCAAATCCATGCGAAACAAATGGTTTAGCTTCAAATACTTGTGATATACATGATATAACTTCAAATGCAGGCGGAAAAAACGAGTTAGCTTCAAATCCATGCGAAACACATGATTTAGCTGCAAATCAATGGGATGTAGAAGGTTCAGCTTCAAATACATACGACACATATGATTTAGCTTCAAATACTTCTGATATAAATGATATAGCTTCAAAAGCTGGAGGAACAAACGAGGTAGCTTCAATTCCATGCGAAACAAACGATTTAGCTTCTAATCTATGCGAAGTAGATGGCTTAGCTTCAAATCCATGTGAAACAAATGGTTTAGCTACAAATACTTGTGATATACTTTATTTAGCTACAACTGCATGCGAAACAAACGAGTTAGCTTCAAATCCATGCGAAACACATGATGTAGCTTCAAATCAATGTGATGTATAAGGATTAGCTTCAAATCCATGCGAAACAAATGATTTAGCTTCATACACTTGTGGTATAAGTGATTTAGCTTCAAATGCAGACTAATCAAACGAGTTAGCTTCAAAATCCACGCGATACACATGATTCAGCTTCAAATACTTGCGATATAAGTGATGTAGATTCAACTGCAGGCGAAACGAACGAGTTAGCTTCAAATCCATGCGAAACAAATGATTTAGCTTCAAATCAATGCGAAGTAGAAGGCTTAGCTTCGAATTCATGCGAAACAAATTGTTTAGCTACAAATACTTGTGATATACATTACTTAGCTACAACTGCATGCGAAACAAACGAGTTACCATCAAATCCATACGAAATACATGATTAAGCTTCAAATCAATGCGATGTAGATGGTTTGCTTCAAATCCATGCGATACACAAGATTTATGTTCAAATCAATGTGATGTAGTAGGTTCAGCTTCAAATCCATGCGAAACACATGATTTAGCTGCAAATCAATGGGATGTAGAAGGTTCAGCTTCAAATACATACGACACATATGATTTAGCTTCAAATACTTCTGATATAAATGATATAGCTTCAAAAGCTGGAGGAACAAACGAGGTAGCTTCAATTCCATGCGAAACAAACGATTTAGCTTCTAATCTATGCGAAGTAGATGGCTTAGCTTCAAATCCATGTGAAACAAATGGTTTAGCTACAAATACTTGTGATATACTTTATTTAGCTACAACTGCATGCGAAACAAACGAGTTAGCTTCAAATCCATGCGAAACACATGATGTAGCTTCAAATCAATGTGATGTATAAGGATTAGCTTCAAATCCATGCGAAACAAATGATTTAGCTTCATACACTTGTGGTATAAGTGATTTAGCTTCAAATGCAGACTAATCAAACGAGTTAGCTTCAAAATCCACGCGATACACATGATTCAGCTTCAAATACTTGCGATATAAGTGATGTAGATTCAACTGCAGGCGAAACGAACGAGTTAGCTTCAAATCCATGCGAAACAAATGATTTAGCTTCAAATCAATGCGAAGTAGAAGGCTTAGCTTCGAATTCATGCGAAACAAATTGTTTAGCTACAAATACTTGTGATATACATTACTTAGCTACAACTGCATGCGAAACAAACGAGTTACCATCAAATCCATACGAAATACATGATTAAGCTTCAAATCAATGCGATGTAGATGGTTTGCTTCAAATCCATGCGATACACAAGATTTATGTTCAAATCAATGTGATGTAGTAGGTTCAGCTTCAAATCCATGCGATACACAAGATTTAGCTTCAACTCAATGCGATGTAGTAGGTTCAGCTTCAAATCCATGCGGCACATATGATTTAGCTACAAATACTTGTGATATACATTATTTAGCTACCACTGCATGCGAAACAAACGAGTTAGCTTCAAATCCATGCGAAACACATGATTCAGCTGCAAATCAATGCGATGCAGAAGGTTTAGCTTCAAATCCACGCGAAACATATGATTTAGCTTCAAACACTTGGGGTATAAGTGATATAGCTTCAAATGCATACTAATCAAACGAGTTAGCTTCAAAATCCATGCGAAACACACGATTTAGCTTCAAATCAATGCGATTTAGAAGGTTTGGCTTCAAATCCAAACGAAACACATGATTTAGCTTCAAATACTTGCGGTATAAGTGATCTAGCTTCAAATACAGGCGAAACGAACAAGTTAGCTTCAAATCCATGCGAAACACATGATTCAGCTGCAAATCAATGCGATGCAGAATGTTTAGCTTGAAATCTATGCCAAACACATGATTTAGCTTCAAATCCATGCGTTGTAGAAGGTTCAGATTCAAATCCATGCAAAACACGTGATTTAACTTCTAATTAATGCGAAGTAGAAGGCTTAGCTTCAAATCGATGCGAATCAAATGGTTTAGCTTCAAATACTTGTGATATACGTTATTTAGAGTGAACTGCATGCGCAACGAACGAGTTAGCTTCAAATCCATGCGAAACACATGATTTAGCTGCAAATCAATGCGATGAAGAAGGTTTAGCTTCAAATCCATGCGAAACAAATGATATAGCTTCAAACACTTGGGGTGTAAGTGATATAGATTCAAATGAAGACTAATCAAAAGAGTTAGCTTCAAAATCCACGCGATACACATGATTTAGCTTCAAATACTAGCGATATAAGTAATGTAGATTCAACTGCAGGCGAAACGAACGAGTTAGCTTCAAATCCATGCGAAACACACGATTTAGCTGCAAATCATTGCGATGTAGAAGGTTTAGCTTCAAAACAATAAGAGGTAGAAGGTTTAGCTTCAAATCAATAGAATGTAGAAGATTTAGCTTCAAATCAATGCGATGTACAAGGTTTAGCTTCAAATCCATACGAAACACTTGATTTAGCTTCAAATGAATTCGAAGGACAAGGCTTAGATTCAAATCCATGCGAAACAAATGATATAGCTTCAAACACTTGGGGTGTAAGTGATATAGATTCAAATGAAGACTAATCAAACGAGTTAGCTTCAAAATCCACGCGATACACATGATTTAGCTTCAAATACTAGCGATATAAGTAATGTAGATTCAACTGCAGGCGAAACGAACGAGTTAGCTTCAAATCCATACGAAACACACGATTTAGCTGCAAATCATTGCGATGTAGAAGGTTTAGCTTCAAAACAATAAGAGGTAGAAGGTTTAGCTTCAAATCAATAGAATGTAGAAGATTTAGCTTCAAATCAATGCGATGTAGAAGGTTTAGCTTCAAATCCATACGAAACACTTGATTTAGCTTCAAATGAATTCGAAGGACAAGGCTTAGATTCAAATCCATGCGAAACAAATGATTTAGCTTCAAATCAATGCGATATAGAAGGTTTAGCTTCAAATCCGTGCGATACACAAGATTTAGCTTCAAATCAATGCGATGTAGTAGGTTCAGCTTCAAATCCATGCGGCACATATGATTTAGCTTCAAATACTTGCGATATAAGTGACATAGTTTCAAATGGAGGCGAAACGAACGAGTTAGCTTCAAGTCCATGGGAGACACATGACTTAGCTTCAAATCAATGCGATGTAGAAGGTTTAGCTTCAAATCCACGCGAAACATATGATTTAGTTTCAAACACTTGGGGTATAAGTGATATAGCTTCAAATGCAGACTAATCAAACGAGTTAGCTTCAAAATCCAAGCGATACACATGATTTAGCTTCAAATCAATGTGATGTAGAAGGCTTAGCTTCAAATCCATGCGATACACATGATTAAGCTTCAAATCAGTGCGATGTAGATGGTTTGCTTCAAATTCATGCGACACACAAGATTTAGCTTCAAATCAATGCGATGTAGTAGGTTCAGCTTCAAATCCATGCGATATAAGTGATATAGCTTCAAAAGTTGGGGGAACAAACGAGGTACCTTCAACTCCATGCGACACAAATGGTTTAGCTACAATACTTGTGATATAAATTATTTAGCTACAACTTCATGCGAAACTAACGAGTTAGCTTCAAATCTATGCGAAACACACGATTAATCTTCAAATCAATGCGATGTAGAAGGTTTAGCTTCAAATCCATGCAAAACGCGAGATTTAACTTCCAATTAATGCGAAGTAGAAGGCTTAGCTTCAAATCCATGCGAATCAAATGGTTTAGCTTCAAATACTTGTGATATACGTTATTTAGATTGAACTGCATGCGCAACGAACGAGTTAGCTTCAAATCCATGCGAAACGCATGTTTAGCTGCAAATCAATGCGATGAAGAAGGTTTAGCCTCAAATCCATACGAAACAAATGATATAGATTGAAACACTGGGGGTGTAAGTGATATAGCTTCAAATGAAGACTAATCAACGGAGTTAGCATCAAAATCCTCGCGATACACATGATTTAGCTTCAAATACTAGCGATATAACAAATGTAGATTCAACTGCAGGCGAAACGAACGAGTTAGCTTCAAATCCATGCGAAACACATGATTTAGCTGCAAATCATTGCGATGTATAAGGTTTAGCTTCAAAACAATAAGAGGTAGAAGGTTTAGCTTCAAATCAATAGAATGTAGAAGGTTTAGCTTCAAATCAATGCGATGTTAAGGTTTAGCTTCAAATCCATACGAAACACATGATTTAGCTTCAAATCAATTCGAAGGACAAGGCTTAGATTCAAATCCATGCGAAACAAATGATTTAGCTTCAAATCAATGCGATGTAGAAGGTCCAGCTTCAAATCGATGCGAAACACATGATTCAGCTGCAAATCAATGCGTTGTAGAAGGTTTAGCTTCAAATCCATGCGAAACACATTATTTAGCTGCAAATCAGTGCGAAGTAGAAGGCTCGGGTTCAAATCAATGCGATTCAAATGGTTCATCTTCAAATACTTGTGAAAGACATGATTTAGCTTCAACTGCATGCGAAACACATGATTTTTCTTCAAATCAATGCGATGTAGAATGTTTAGCTTCAAATCCATGCAAAACACGTGATTTAACTTCCAATTAATGCGAAGTAGAAGGCTTAGCTTGAAATCCATGCGAATCAAATGGTTTAGTTTCAAATACTTGTGATATACGTTATTTAGATTGAACTGCATGCGCAACGAACGAGTTAGCTTCAAATCCATGCGAAACACATGATTTAGCTGCAAATCAATGCGATGAAGAAGGTTTAGCTTCAAATCCATGCGAAACAAATGATATAGCTTCAAACACTTGGGGTGTAAGTGATATAGATTCAAATGAAGACTAATCAAACGAGTTAGCTTCAAAATCCACGCGATACACATGATTTAGCTTCAAATACTTGCGAATCACATGTTTAAGCTTCTTAATTTAATATAATTACGAACAGATCGTTTAGATTCAGATACTTGTGATAAACATAATTAGCTTCAACTGCATGCGAACCAAATGAGTTAGCTTCAAATCCAGGGAAACACATGATTTAGCTTCAAATCAATGCGAATTAGAAGGCATAGCTTCAAATCCATGCGAATCGAATGGTTTAGCTTAAAATGCTTGCGAACATAAGTGATATAGCTTCAAATACAGGCGAAACAAACGCAATAGCTTCAAATCCATGCGAAACACATGATTTAGCTTCAAATACTTGTGATATACATGATTTTGCTTCAAGTGCAGGTGAAACAAACGCGTAGGCTTCAAATCCAAGCAAAACACATGATTTCGTTTCAAATCAATGCGAAGTAGAAGGCATAGCTTTAAATCTATGCGAAACGAATGGTTTAGCATCAAATACTTGTGATATACATGATTTAGCTTCAACTGCATGCGAAACAAACGAGTTATCTTCAAATCCATGCAAAACACATGATTTAGCTTCAAATCAATGTGAAGTAGAAGGCTTAGCTTCAAATCCATGCGAACCGAATGATTTGGCTTCAAATACTTGCGAATATAAGTGATATAGCTTCCACTGCATGCGAACCAAACGAGTTATCTTCTAATCTATGAGAAACACATGATTTAACTTCAAGTCAAAGCGAAGTAGAAGGATTAGCTTCAAATCCATGCGAAACGAATGGTTTAGTTTCAAATACTTGCGAATATAAGTGATATAGCTTCAAATGCAGCCGGAACAAACGAGTGATCTTCAAATCCAAGCGTAACACATGATTTAACTTCAAATCAATGGGAAGTAGAAGATTTAGGTTCAAATACATGCGAAACAAATGGTTGAACTTCAGATACTTGTGATATACATGATTTATCTTCAACTGCATGCGAAACAAACGTGTTAGCTACAAATCCAAGCGAAACACATGATTTAGCTTCAAATCAATGCGAAGTAGAAGGCTTAGCTTCAAATCCATGCGAAAAAAATGATTTAGCATCTGATAATTGCGATATAATTGATATAGCTTCAAATGCAGGGGAAACAAACGAGTTAGCTTCAAATCCATGCAAATCACACGAATAAGCTTCAAATCAATGCGATGTAGAAGGTTTAGCTTCTAATCCATTCGAAGCAAATGGTTTAGGTACAAATACTTGTGATATACGTTATTTAGATTTAACTGCATGCGCAACGAACGAATTAGCTTCAAATCCATGCGATGTAGAAGATTTAGCGTAAAATCCAAGCGAAAAAAAATAATTTAGCTTCAAATCAATGCGATGTAGAAGATTTAGCTTCAAATCCATGCGAAACACATGATTTAGCTTCAAATCGACTCGAAGTACAAGGCTTAGATTAAAATCCATGCGAAACAAATGGTTTAGCTACATATACTTGTGATATACGTAATTTAGATTTAACTGCATGCGCAACGAACGAGTTAGCTTCAAATCCATACAAAACACATGATTTAGCTGCAAATCAATGCGATGTAGTAGGTTTAGTTTCAAATCCATGGGAAACAAATGATTTAGCGTCAGATACTTGCGATATAAGTGATATAGCTTCAAATGCAGGAGAAACAAACGAGTTAGTATCAAATCCATGCAAAACACATGATTAAGCTTCAAATCAATGCGATGTAGAAGGTTTAGCTTCAAATCCATGCGACACAAATGATTTAGCGTCAGATACTTGCGACATAAGTGATATAGCTTCAAATGCAGGGGAAACAAACGCGAGTTAGCTTCAAATCCATGCAAAACACATGACTAATCTTCAAATCAATGCGATGTAGACGGTTTAGCTTCAAATCCATGCGACACAAATGATTTAGCATCAGATACATGCGGTATAAGTGATATAATTTCAAATGAATGCGAAACAAACGAGTTAGCTTCAACTCCATGCGAAACACATAATTTAGCTTCAAATCAATGCGATGTAGAAGGTTTAGATTCAAATCAATGCGATGTAGAAGGTTTAGATTCAAATCAATGCGATGTAGAAGGTTTAGCTTCAATTCCATGCGACACAAATGATTTAGCGTCAGATACTTGCGATATAAGTGACATAGCTTCAAATGCAGGGGAAACAAACGAGTTAGCTTCAAATTTATGCGAAACACATGATTTAGCTGCAAATCATTGCGATGTATAAGGTTTAGCTTCAAAACAATAGGAGGTAGAAGGTTTAGCTTCAAATCAATAGAATGTAGAAGGTTTAGCTTCAAATCAATGCGATGTTAAGGTTTAGCTTCAAATCCATACGAAACACATGATTTAGCTTCAAATCAATTCGAAGGACAAGGCTTAGATTCAAATCCATGCGAAACACATGATTTAGCTGCAAATCAATGGGATGTAGAAGGTTCAGCTTCAAATACATACGACACATATGATTTAGCTTCAAATACTTCTGATATAAATGATATAGCTTCAAAAGCTGGAGGAACAAACGAGGTAGCTTCAATTCCATGCGAAACAAACGATTTAGCTTCTAATCTATGCGAAGTAGATGGCTTAGCTTCAAATCCATGTGAAACAAATGGTTTAGCTACAAATACTTGTGATATACTTTATTTAGCTACAACTGCATGCGAAACAAACGAGTTAGCTTCAAATCCATGCGAAACACATGATGTAGCTTCAAATCAATGTGATGTATAAGGATTAGCTTCAAATCCATGCGAAACAAATGATTTAGCTTCATACACTTGTGGTATAAGTGATTTAGCTTCAAATGCAGACTAATCAAACGAGTTAGCTTCAAAATCCACGCGATACACATGATTCAGCTTCAAATACTTGCGATATAAGTGATGTAGATTCAACTGCAGGCGAAACGAACGAGTTAGCTTCAAATCCATGCGAAACAAATGATTTAGCTTCAAATCAATGCGAAGTAGAAGGCTTAGCTTCGAATTCATGCGAAACAAATTGTTTAGCTACAAATACTTGTGATATACATTACTTAGCTACAACTGCATGCGAAACAAACGAGTTACCATCAAATCCATACGAAATACATGATTAAGCTTCAAATCAATGCGATGTAGATGGTTTGCTTCAAATCCATGCGATACACAAGATTTATGTTCAAATCAATGTGATGTAGTAGGTTCAGCTTCAAATCCATGCGATACACAAGATTTAGCTTCAACTCAATGCGATGTAGTAGGTTCAGCTTCAAATCCATGCGGCACATATGATTTAGCTACAAATACTTGTGATATACATTATTTAGCTACCACTGCATGCGAAACAAACGAGTTAGCTTCAAATCCATGCGAAACACATGATTCAGCTGCAAATCAATGCGATGCAGAAGGTTTAGCTTCAAATCCACGCGAAACATATGATTTAGCTTCAAACACTTGGGGTATAAGTGATATAGCTTCAAATGCATACTAATCAAACGAGTTAGCTTCAAAATCCATGCGAAACACACGATTTAGCTTCAAATCAATGCGATTTAGAAGGTTTGGCTTCAAATCCAAACGAAACACATGATTTAGCTTCAAATACTTGCGGTATAAGTGATCTAGCTTCAAATACAGGCGAAACGAACAAGTTAGCTTCAAATCCATGCGAAACACATGATTCAGCTGCAAATCAATGCGATGCAGAATGTTTAGCTTGAAATCTATGCCAAACACATGATTTAGCTTCAAATCCATGCGTTGTAGAAGGTTCAGATTCAAATCCATGCAAAACACGTGATTTAACTTCTAATTAATGCGAAGTAGAAGGCTTAGCTTCAAATCGATGCGAATCAAATGGTTTAGCTTCAAATACTTGTGATATACGTTATTTAGAGTGAACTGCATGCGCAACGAACGAGTTAGCTTCAAATCCATGCGAAACACATGATTTAGCTGCAAATCAATGCGATGAAGAAGGTTTAGCTTCAAATCCATGCGAAACAAATGATATAGCTTCAAACACTTGGGGTGTAAGTGATATAGATTCAAATGAAGACTAATCAAAAGAGTTAGCTTCAAAATCCACGCGATACACATGATTTAGCTTCAAATACTAGCGATATAAGTAATGTAGATTCAACTGCAGGCGAAACGAACGAGTTAGCTTCAAATCCATGCGAAACACACGATTTAGCTGCAAATCATTGCGATGTAGAAGGTTTAGCTTCAAAACAATAAGAGGTAGAAGGTTTAGCTTCAAATCAATAGAATGTAGAAGATTTAGCTTCAAATCAATGCGATGTACAAGGTTTAGCTTCAAATCCATACGAAACACTTGATTTAGCTTCAAATGAATTCGAAGGACAAGGCTTAGATTCAAATCCATGCGAAACAAATGATATAGCTTCAAACACTTGGGGTGTAAGTGATATAGATTCAAATGAAGACTAATCAAACGAGTTAGCTTCAAAATCCACGCGATACACATGATTTAGCTTCAAATACTAGCGATATAAGTAATGTAGATTCAACTGCAGGCGAAACGAACGAGTTAGCTTCAAATCCATACGAAACACACGATTTAGCTGCAAATCATTGCGATGTAGAAGGTTTAGCTTCAAAACAATAAGAGGTAGAAGGTTTAGCTTCAAATCAATAGAATGTAGAAGATTTAGCTTCAAATCAATGCGATGTAGAAGGTTTAGCTTCAAATCCATACGAAACACTTGATTTAGCTTCAAATGAATTCGAAGGACAAGGCTTAGATTCAAATCCATGCGAAACAAATGATTTAGCTTCAAATCAATGCGATATAGAAGGTTTAGCTTCAAATCCGTGCGATACACAAGATTTAGCTTCAAATCAATGCGATGTAGTAGGTTCAGCTTCAAATCCATGCGGCACATATGATTTAGCTTCAAATACTTGCGATATAAGTGACATAGTTTCAAATGGAGGCGAAACGAACGAGTTAGCTTCAAGTCCATGGGAGACACATGACTTAGCTTCAAATCAATGCGATGTAGAAGGTTTAGCTTCAAATCCACGCGAAACATATGATTTAGTTTCAAACACTTGGGGTATAAGTGATATAGCTTCAAATGCAGACTAATCAAACGAGTTAGCTTCAAAATCCAAGCGATACACATGATTTAGCTTCAAATCAATGTGATGTAGAAGGCTTAGCTTCAAATCCATGCGATACACATGATTAAGCTTCAAATCAGTGCGATGTAGATGGTTTGCTTCAAATTCATGCGACACACAAGATTTAGCTTCAAATCAATGCGATGTAGTAGGTTCAGCTTCAAATCCATGCGATATAAGTGATATAGCTTCAAAAGTTGGGGGAACAAACGAGGTACCTTCAACTCCATGCGACACAAATGGTTTAGCTACAATACTTGTGATATAAATTATTTAGCTACAACTTCATGCGAAACTAACGAGTTAGCTTCAAATCTATGCGAAACACACGATTAATCTTCAAATCAATGCGATGTAGAAGGTTTAGCTTCAAATCCATGCAAAACGCGAGATTTAACTTCCAATTAATGCGAAGTAGAAGGCTTAGCTTCAAATCCATGCGAATCAAATGGTTTAGCTTCAAATACTTGTGATATACGTTATTTAGATTGAACTGCATGCGCAACGAACGAGTTAGCTTCAAATCCATGCGAAACGCATGTTTAGCTGCAAATCAATGCGATGAAGAAGGTTTAGCCTCAAATCCATACGAAACAAATGATATAGATTGAAACACTGGGGGTGTAAGTGATATAGCTTCAAATGAAGACTAATCAACGGAGTTAGCATCAAAATCCTCGCGATACACATGATTTAGCTTCAAATACTAGCGATATAACAAATGTAGATTCAACTGCAGGCGAAACGAACGAGTTAGCTTCAAATCCATGCGAAACACATGATTTAGCTGCAAATCATTGCGATGTATAAGGTTTAGCTTCAAAACAATAAGAGGTAGAAGGTTTAGCTTCAAATCAATAGAATGTAGAAGGTTTAGCTTCAAATCAATGCGATGTTAAGGTTTAGCTTCAAATCCATACGAAACACATGATTTAGCTTCAAATCAATTCGAAGGACAAGGCTTAGATTCAAATCCATGCGAAACAAATGATTTAGCTTCAAATCAATGCGATGTAGAAGGTCCAGCTTCAAATCGATGCGAAACACATGATTCAGCTGCAAATCAATGCGTTGTAGAAGGTTTAGCTTCAAATCCATGCGAAACACATTATTTAGCTGCAAATCAGTGCGAAGTAGAAGGCTCGGGTTCAAATCAATGCGATTCAAATGGTTCATCTTCAAATACTTGTGAAAGACATGATTTAGCTTCAACTGCATGCGAAACACATGATTTTTCTTCAAATCAATGCGATGTAGAATGTTTAGCTTCAAATCCATGCAAAACACGTGATTTAACTTCCAATTAATGCGAAGTAGAAGGCTTAGCTTGAAATCCATGCGAATCAAATGGTTTAGTTTCAAATACTTGTGATATACGTTATTTAGATTGAACTGCATGCGCAACGAACGAGTTAGCTTCAAATCCATGCGAAACACATGATTTAGCTGCAAATCAATGCGATGAAGAAGGTTTAGCTTCAAATCCATGCGAAACAAATGATATAGCTTCAAACACTTGGGGTGTAAGTGATATAGATTCAAATGAAGACTAATCAAACGAGTTAGCTTCAAAATCCACGCGATACACATGATTTAGCTTCAAATACTTGCGAATCACATGTTTAAGCTTCTTAATTTAATATAATTACGAAACAGATCGTTTAGATTCAGATACTTGTGATAAACATAATTTAGCTTCAACTGCATGCGAACCAAATGAGTTAGCTTCAAATCCAGGGAAACACATGATTTAGCTTCAAATCAATGCGAATTAGAAGGCATAGCTTCAAATCCATGCGAATCGAATGGTTTAGCTTAAAATGCTTGCGAACATAAGTGATATAGCTTCAAATACAGGCGAAACAAACGCAATAGCTTCAAATCCATGCGAAACACATGATTTAGCTTCAAATACTTGTGATATACATGATTTTGCTTCAAGTGCAGGTGAAACAAACGCGTAGGCTTCAAATCCAAGCAAAACACATGATTTCGTTTCAAATCAATGCGAAGTAGAAGGCATAGCTTTAAATCTATGCGAAACGAATGGTTTAGCATCAAATACTTGTGATATACATGATTTAGCTTCAACTGCATGCGAAACAAACGAGTTATCTTCAAATCCATGCAAAACACATGATTTAGCTTCAAATCAATGTGAAGTAGAAGGCTTAGCTTCAAATCCATGCGAACCGAATGATTTGGCTTCAAATACTTGCGAATATAAGTGATATAGCTTCCACTGCATGCGAACCAAACGAGTTATCTTCTAATCTATGAGAAACACATGATTTAACTTCAAGTCAAAGCGAAGTAGAAGGATTAGCTTCAAATCCATGCGAAACGAATGGTTTAGTTTCAAATACTTGCGAATATAAGTGATATAGCTTCAAATGCAGCCGGAACAAACGAGTGATCTTCAAATCCAAGCGTAACACATGATTTAACTTCAAATCAATGGGAAGTAGAAGATTTAGGTTCAAATACATGCGAAACAAATGGTTGAACTTCAGATACTTGTGATATACATGATTTATCTTCAACTGCATGCGAAACAAACGTGTTAGCTACAAATCCAAGCGAAACACATGATTTAGCTTCAAATCAATGCGAAGTAGAAGGCTTAGCTTCAAATCCATGCGAAAAAAATGATTTAGCATCTGATAATTGCGATATAATTGATATAGCTTCAAATGCAGGGGAAACAAACGAGTTAGCTTCAAATCCATGCAAATCACACGAATAAGCTTCAAATCAATGCGATGTAGAAGGTTTAGCTTCTAATCCATTCGAAGCAAATGGTTTAGGTACAAATACTTGTGATATACGTTATTTAGATTTAACTGCATGCGCAACGAACGAATTAGCTTCAAATCCATGCGATGTAGAAGATTTAGCGTAAAATCCAAGCGAAAAAAAATAATTTAGCTTCAAATCAATGCGATGTAGAAGATTTAGCTTCAAATCCATGCGAAACACATGATTTAGCTTCAAATCGACTCGAAGTACAAGGCTTAGATTAAAATCCATGCGAAACAAATGGTTTAGCTACATATACTTGTGATATACGTAATTTAGATTTAACTGCATGCGCAACGAACGAGTTAGCTTCAAATCCATACAAAACACATGATTTAGCTGCAAATCAATGCGATGTAGTAGGTTTAGTTTCAAATCCATGGGAAACAAATGATTTAGCGTCAGATACTTGCGATATAAGTGATATAGCTTCAAATGCAGGAGAAACAAACGAGTTAGTATCAAATCCATGCAAAACACATGATTAAGCTTCAAATCAATGCGATGTAGAAGGTTTAGCTTCAAATCCATGCGACACAAATGATTTAGCGTCAGATACTTGCGACATAAGTGATATAGCTTCAAATGCAGGGGAAACAAACGCGAGTTAGCTTCAAATCCATGCAAAACACATGACTAATCTTCAAATCAATGCGATGTAGACGGTTTAGCTTCAAATCCATGCGACACAAATGATTTAGCATCAGATACATGCGGTATAAGTGATATAATTTCAAATGAATGCGAAACAAACGAGTTAGCTTCAACTCCATGCGAAACACATAATTTAGCTTCAAATCAATGCGATGTAGAAGGTTTAGATTCAAATCAATGCGATGTAGAAGGTTTAGATTCAAATCAATGCGATGTAGAAGGTTTAGCTTCAATTCCATGCGACACAAATGATTTAGCGTCAGATACTTGCGATATAAGTGACATAGCTTCAAATGCAGGGGAAACAAACGAGTTAGCTTCAAATTTATGCGAAACACATGATTTAGCTGCAAATCATTGCGATGTATAAGGTTTAGCTTCAAAACAATAGGAGGTAGAAGGTTTAGCTTCAAATCAATAGAATGTAGAAGGTTTAGCTTCAAATCAATGCGATGTTAAGGTTTAGCTTCAAATCCATACGAAACACATGATTTAGCTTCAAATCAATTCGAAGGACAAGGCTTAGATTCAAATCCATGCGAAACAAATGATTTAGCTTCAAATCAATGCGATGTAGAAGTTTCAGCTTCAAATCGATGCGAAACACATGATTCAGCTGCAAATCGATGCAATGTAGAAGGTTTAGCTTCAAATCATGCGAAACACATGATTTAGCATCAAATCAATGCGAAGTAGAAGGCTTAGCTTCAAATACATGAGAAACAAAGGATTTATCTTCAGATAATTGCAATATAAGTGATATAGCTTCAAATGCAGGCGAAACAATCGAATTAGCTTCACATCCATGCGAACCGCATGATTTAGCTTCAAATCAATGCGAAGTACAAGGTTTAGCTTCAAATCCATGCGAAGCGAATCATTAAGTTTCAAATACTTGCGAATATAAGTGATGTAACTTCAAATGCAGGCGAAACAAACAAGTAAGCTTCAAATCGATACGAAACACATGATTTAGCTTCAAATACATGCGAAACACATGGTTTAGCTTCAAATATTTGTGTTATACATGAATTAGCTTCAACTGCATGCGAAACGAACGAGTTAGCTTCAAATCCGTGCGAATCACACGATTTAGTTTCAAGTCTATGCGAAGTAGAAGGCTTAGCTTCAAATCCATGCGTAACGAATGGTTTAGCTTCAAATACTTGCGAATATAAGTGATATAGCTTCAAATGCTGGAAAAACAAACGAGTTAGCTTCAAATCCATGCGAAACACATGATTTACCTTCAAATCAATGCGAAGTAGAAGGCTTAGCTTTAATTCCATGCGAAACACATGATTTAGCTTCAAATACTTGCGAATCACATGTTTAAGCTTCTTAATTTAATATAATTACGAAACAGATCGTTTAGAATCAGATACTTGTGATAAACATAATTTAGCTTCAACTGCATGCGAACCAAATGAGTTAGCTTCAAATCCAGGGAAACACATGATTTAGCTTCAAATCAATGCGAATTAGAAGGCATAGCTTCAAATCCATGCGAATCGAATGGTTTAGCTTAAAATGCTTGCGAACATAAGTGATATAGCTTCAAATACAGGCGAAACAAACGCAATAGCTTCAAATCCATGCGAAACACATGATTTAGCTTCAAATCAATGTGAAGTAGAAGGCTTAGCTTCAAATCCATGCGAACCGAATGATTTGGCTTCAAATACTTGCGAATATAAGTGATATAGCTTCCACTGCATGCGAACCAAACGAGTTATCTTCTAATCTATGAGAAACACATGATTTAACTTCAAGTCAAAGCGAAGTAGAAGGATTAGCTTCAAATCCATGCGAAACGAATGGTTTAGTTTCAAATACTTGCGAATATAAGTGATATAGCTTCAAATGCAGCCGGAACAAACGAGTGATCTTCAAATCCAAGCGTAACACATGATTTAACTTCAAATCAATGGGAAGTACAAGATTTAGGTTCAAATACATGCGAAACAAATGGTTGAACTTCAGATACTTGTGATATACATGATTTATCTTCAACTGCATGCGAAACAAACGTGTTAGCTACAAATCCAAGCGAAACACATGATTTAGCTTCAAATCAATGCGAAGTAGAAGGCTTAGCTTCAAATCCATGCGAAAAAAATGATTTAGCATCTGATAATTGCGATATAATTGATATAGCTTCAAATGCAGGGGAAACAAACGAGTTAGCTTCAAATCCATGCAAATCACACGAATAAGCTTCAAATCAATGCGATGTAGAAGGTTTAGCTTCTAATCCATTCGAAGCAAATGGTTTAGGTACAAATACTTGTGATATACGTTATTTAGATTTAACTGCATGCGCAACGAACGAATTAGCTTCAAATCCATGCGATGTAGAAGATTTAGCGTAAAATCCAAGCGAAAAAAAATAATTTAGCTTCAAATCAATGCGATGTAGAAGATTTAGCTTCAAATCCATGCGAAACACATGATTTAGCTTCAAATCGACTCGAAGTACAAGGCTTAGATTAAAATCCGTGCGAAACAAATGGTTTAGCTACATATACTTGTGATATACGTAATTTAGATTTAACTGCATGCGCAACGAACGAGTTAGCTTCAAATCCAAACAAAACACATGATTTAGCTGCAAATCAATGCGATGTAGTAGGTTTAGTTTCAAATCCATGGGAAACAAATGATTTAGCGTCAGATACTTGCGATATAAGTGACATAGCTTCAAATGCAGGGGAAAAAACGAGTTAGTATCAAATTTATGCGAAACACATGATTTAGCTGCAAATCAATGCGATGTAGAAGGTTTAGCTTCAAATCCATGGGAAACAAATGATATAGCTTCAGATGCTTGCGATATAAGTGATATAGCTTCAAATGCAGGGGAAACAAACGAGTTAGCTTCAAATCCATGCAAAGCATATGATTAAGCTGCAAATCAATGCGATGTAGTAGGTTCAGCTTCAAATCCATGCGGCACATATGATTTAACTTCAAATACTTGCGATATAAGTGATATAGTTTCAAATGGAGGCGAAACGAACGAGTTAGCTTCAAATCCATGCAAAACACAAGATTTTTGCTGCCAATCAATGCGATGAAGAAGGTTTAGCTTCAAATCCATGCGAAACAAATCATATAGCTTCAAACACTTGGGGTGTAAGTGATATAGATTCAAATGAAGACTAATCAAACGAGTTAGCTTCAAAATCCACGCGATACACATGATTTAGCATCAAATCAATTCGAAGGACAAGGCTTAGATTCAAATCCATGCGAAACAAATGATATAGCTTCAAATCAATGCGATGTAAAAGGTTTAGCTTCAAATCCATGCGAAGCAAATGATTTAGCTTCAAATATTTGCGATATAAGTGACATAGTTTCAAATGGAGGCGAAACGAACGAGTTAGCTTCAAATCCATGCGAGACACATGACTTAGCTTCAAATCAAGGCGATGTAGAAGGTTTAGCTTCAAATCCATGCAAAACACGTGATTTAACTTCCAATTAATGCGAAGTAGAAGGCTTAGCTTCAAATTCATGCGAATCAAATGATTTAGGTTCAAATACTTGTGATATACGTTATTTAGAGTGAACAGCATGCGCAACGAACGAGTTAGCTTCAAATCCATGCGAAACACATGATTTAGCTGCAAATCAATGCGATGAAGAAGGTTTAGCTTCAAATCCATGCGAAACAAATCATATAGCTTCAAACACTTGGGGTGTAAGTGATATAGATTCAAATGAAGACTAATCAAACGAGTTAGCTTCAAAATCCACGCGATACACATGATTTAGCTTCAAATACTAGCGATATAAGTAATGTAGATTCAACTGCAGGCGAAACGAACGAGTTAGCTTCAAATCCATGCGAAACACATGATTTAGCTGCAAATCATTGCGATGTAGAAGGTTTAGCTTCAAATCAATAAGAGGTAGAAGGTTTAGCGTCAAATCAATAGAATGAAGTAGATCTAGCTTCAAATCAATGCGATGTAGAAGGTTTAGCTTCAAATCCATAGGAAACACTTGATTTAGCTTCAAATGAATTCGAAGGACAAGGCTTAGATTTCAAATCCATGCGAAACAAATGATTTAGCTTCAAATCAATGCGATGTAGAAGGTTTAGCTTCAAATCCGTGCGATACACAAGATTTAGATTCAAATCAATGCGATGTAGTAGGTTCAGATTCAAATCCATGCGGCACATATGATTTAGCTTCAAATACTTGCGAATCACATGTTTAAGCTTCTTAACTTAATATAATTACGAAACAGATCGTTTAGATTCAGATACTTGTGATAAACATAATTTAGCTTCAACTGCATGCGAACCAAATGAGTTAGCTTCAAATCCAGGGAAACACATGATTTAGCTTCAAATCAATGCGAAGTAGAAGGCATAGCTTCAAATCCATGCGAATCGAATGGTTTAGCTTAAAATGCTTGCGAACATAAGTGATATAGCTTCAAATGCAGGCGAAACAAACGCAATAGCTTCAAATCCATGCGAAACACATGATTTAGCTTCAAATACTTGTGATATACATGATTTTGCTTCAAGTGCAGGTGTAACAAACGCGTAGGCTTCAAATCCAAGCAAAACACATGATTTCGTTTCAAATCAATGCGAAGTAGTAGGCATAGCTTTAAATCCATGCGAAACGAATGGTTTAGCATCAAATACTTGTGATATACATGATTTAGCTTCAACTGCATGCGAAACAAACGAGTTATCTTCAAATCCATGCAAAACACATGATTTAGCTTCAAATCAATGTGAAGTAGAAGGCTTAGCTTCAAATCCATGCGAACCGAATGATTTGGCTTCAAATACTTGCGAATATAAGTGATATAGCTTCCACTGCATGCGAACCAAACGAGTTATCTTCTAATCTATGAGAAACACATGATTTAACTTCAAGTCAAAGCGAAGTAGAAGGATTAGCTTCAAATCCATGCGAAACGAATGGTTTAGTTTCAAATACTTGCGAATATAAGTGATATAGCTTCAAATGCAGCCGGAACAAACGAGTGATCTTCAAATCCAAGCGTAACACATGATTTAACTTCAAATCAATGGGAAGTAGAAGATTTAGGTTCAAATCCATGCGAAACACATGATTTAGCTTCAAATCGACTCGAAGTACAAGGCTTAGATTAAAATCCATGCGAAACAATTGGTTTAGCTACATATACTTGTGATATACGTAATTTAGATTTAACTGCATGCGCAACGAACGAGTTAGTTTCAAATCCATACAAAACACATGATTTAGCTGCAAATCAATGCGATGTAGTAGGTTTAGTTTCAAATCCATGGGAAACAAATGATTTAGCGTCAGATACTTGCGATATAAGTGATATAGATTCAAATGCAGGGGAAACAAACGAGTTAGTATCAAATCCATGCAAAACACATGATTAAGCTTCAAATCAATGCGATGTAGAAGGTTTAGCTTCAAATCTATGCGACACAAATGATTTTGCGTCAGGTACTTGCGATATAAGTGATATAGCTTCAAATGCAGGGGAAACAAACGATTTAGCTTCAAATCCATGCAAAACACATGATTAAGCTTCAAATCAATGCGATGTAGAAGGTTTAGCTTCAAATCCATGCGACACAAATGATTTAGCGTCAGATACTTGCGACATAAGTGATATAGCTTCAAATGCAGGGGAAACAAACGCGAGTTAGCTTCAAATCCATGCAAAACACATGACTAATCTTCAAATCAATGCGATGTAGACGGTTTAGCTTCAAATCCATGCGACACAAATGATTTAGCATCAGATACATGCGGTATAAGTGATATAATTTCAAATGAATGCGAAACAAACGAGTTAGCTTCAACTCCATGCGAAACACATAATTTAGCTTCAAATCAATGCGATATAGAAGGTTTAGATTCAAATCAATGCGATGTAGAAGGTTTAGCTTCAATTCCATGCGACACAAATGATTTAGCTTCAGATACTTGCGATATAAGTGACATAGCTTCAAATGCAGGGGAAACAAACGAGTTAGCTTCAAATTTATGCGAAACACATGATTTAGCTGCAAATCAATGCGATGTAGAAGGTTTAGCTTCAAATCCATGGGAAACAAATGATATAGCTTCAGATGCTTGCGATATAAGTGATATAGCTACAACTGCGTGCGAAACGAACGAGTTAGCTTCAAATCCATGAGATACACATGATTTAGCTTCAAATCAATGCGATGTAGTAGGTTCAGCTTCAAATCCATGCGGCACATATGATTTAGCTTCAAATACTTGCGATATAAGTGACATAGTTTCAAATGGAGGCGAAACGAACGAGTTAGTTTCAAATCCATGCGAGACACGTGACTTAGCTTCAAATCAATGCGATGTAGAAGGTTTAGCTTCAAATCCACGCGAAACATATGATTTAGCTGCAAACACTTGGGGTATAAGTTACATAGTTTCAAATGGAGGCAAAGAGAACGAGTTAGCTTCAAATCCATGCGAGACACATGACTTAGCTTCAAATCAATGCGATGTAGAAGGTTTAGCTTCAACTGCATGCGAAACAAATGATTTAGCTTCAAATCAATGCGATGAAGAAGGTTTAGCTTCAAATCCATGCGAAACAAATGATATAGCTTCAAACACTTGGGGTATAAGTGATATAGCTTCGAATGAATACTAATCAAACGAGTTAGCTTCAAAATCCAAGCGATACACATGATTTAGCTACAAATATTACCGATATAAGTGATGTAGATTCAACTGCAGGCGAAACGAACGAGTTAGCTTCAAATCCATGAGAAACACATGATTCAGCTGCAAATCAATGCGATGTAGAAAGTTCAGCTTCAAATCGATGCGAAACACATGATTCAGCTGCAAATCAATGCGATGTAGAAGGTTTAGCTTCAAATCATGCGAAACAGATGATTTTGCTTCAAATACTTGCAATATAAGTGATCTAGCTTCAAATACAGGCGAATCGAACGAGTTAGCTTCAAATCCATGCGAAACACACGATTCAGCTGCAAATCAATGCGATGTAGATGGTTTGCTTCAAATCCATGCGATACACAAGATTTAGCTTCAAATCAATGTGATGTAGCAGGTTCAGCTTCAAATCCATGCGATATCAGTGATATAGCTTCAAAAGCAGGAGGAACAAACGAGGTAGCTTCAATTCCATGAGAAACAAGTGATTTAGCTTCAAATCAATGCGTAGTAGAAGGCGTTGCTTCAAATCCATGCGAAACAAATGGTTTAGCTACAAATACTTGTGATATACATTATTCAGCTACAACTGCATGCGAAACAAACGAGTTAGCTTCAAATCCATGCGAAACACATGATTCAGCTGCAAATCAATGCGATGCAGAAGGTTTAGCTTGAAATCCATGCCAAACACATGATTTAGCTTCAAATCCATGGGATGTAGAAGGTTTAGCTTCAAATCCATGCGAATCAAATGGTTTAGCTTCAAATACTGGTGATATACGTTATTTAGATTTAACTGCATGCGCAACGAACGAGTTAGCTTCAGATCAATGCGAAACACATGATTCGGCAGCAAATCAATGCGATGAAGAAGGTTTAGCTTCAAATCTATGCGAAACAAATGATATAGCTTCAAACAGTTGGGGTGTAAGTGATATAGCTTCACATGAAGTCTAATCAAACGAGTTAGCTTCAAAATCCACGCAATACACATGATTTAGCTTCAAATACTAGCGATATAAGTAATGTAGATTCAACTGCAGGCGAAACGAACGAGTTAGTTTCAAATCCATGCGAAACACATGATTTAGCTGCAAATCATTACGATGTAGAAGGTTTAGCTTCAAAACAATAAGAGGTAGAAAGTTTAGCTTCAAATCAATAGAATGTAGAAGGTTTTAGATTCAAATCCACGCGAGAAACATGTGATTTAGCATCAAACACTTGGGGTATAAGTGATAAAGCTTCAAATTCAGACTAATCAAACGAGTTAGATTCAAAATCCACGCGATTCACATGATTTAGCTTCAAATACTTGCGATATAAGTGATACAGTTTCAAATGGATGCGAAACGAACGAGTTAGCTTCAAATCCATGCAAAACACACGATTTAGCTGCAAATCAATGTAATGTAGAAGGTTTAGCTTCAAATCCATGCGATACACAAGATTTAGCTTCAAATCAATGCGATGTAGAAGGTTCAGCTTCAATCCATGCGTCACATATGATTTAGCTTCAAATACTTGCGATATAAGTGACATAGCTTTAGAAGCTGGAGGAACAAACGAGGTGGCTTCAATCCCATGCGAAACACACGATTTAGCTTCAAATCAATGCGATATAGAAGGTTTAGCTTCAAATCCAAACGAAACACATGATTTAGCTTCAAATACTTGCGATATAAGTGATCAAGCTTCAAATACAGGCGAAACGAACGGGTTAGCTTCAAATCCATGCAAAGCATATGATTAAGCTGCAAATCAATGCGATGTAGTAGGTTCAGCTTCAAATCCATGCGGCACATATGATTTAACTTCAAATACTTGCGATATAAGTGATATAGTTTCAAATGGAGGCGAAACGAACGAGTTAGCTTCAAATCCATGCAAAACACATGATTTTTGCTGCCAATCAATGCGATGTAGAAGGTTTAGCTTCAAATCCATGCGATACACTAGATTTAGCTTCAAATCAATGCGATGTAGAAGGTTCTGCTTCAAATCCATACGACACATATGATTTAGCTTCTAATACTTGCGATATAAGTGATATAGCTTCTAAAGCTGGAGGAACAAGCGAGGTAGCTTCAATTCCATGCAAGACACATGATTTAGCTTCAAATCAATGCGATGTAGAACGATTATCTTCAAATCCATACGAAACACACGATTTAGCTTCAAATCAATTCGAAGGACAAGGCTTAGATTCAAACCCATGCGAAACAAATGATTTAGTTTCAAATGAATGCGAAGTAGAAGGCTTAGCTTCAAATACATGCAAAACAAATGGTTTAGCTACAAATACTTGTGATATACATTATTTAGCTACAACTGCATGCGAAACGAACGAGTTAGCTTCAAATCCATGAGATACACATGATTTAGCTTCAAATCAATGCGATGTAGAAGGTTCTGCTTCAAATCCATACGACACATATGATTTAGCTTCAAATACTTGCGATATAAGTGATATAGCTTCAAATGCAGGCGAATCGAACGAGTTAGCATCAAATCCATGCGAAACACATGATTCAGCTGCAAATCAATGCGATGTAGAAGGTTCAGCTTCAAATCGATGCGAAACACATGATTCAGCAGCAATCAATGCGATGTAGAAGGTTTAGCTTCAAATCATGCGAAACACATGATTTAGCTTCAAATACTTGCGATATAAGTGATCTAGCTTAAAATACAGGCGAATCGAACGAGTTAGCTTCAAATCCATGCGAAACACATGATTCAGCTGCAAATCAATGTTATGTAGAAGTCTTAGCTTCAAATTCATACGAGACACATGATTTAGCTTCAAATCAATGCGATGTAGAAGGTTTAGCTTCAAATTCACGCGAAAATATATGATTTAGCTTCAAACACTTGGGGTATAAGTGATATAGCTTCAAATGCAGACTAATCAAACGAGTTAGCTTCAAAATCCACGCGATACACATGATTTAGCTTCAAATACTTGCGATATAAGTGATCTAGCTTCAAATACAGGCGAATCGAACGAGTTAGCTTCAAATCCATGCGAAACACATGATTCAGCTGCAAATCAATGCGATGTAGAAGGTTCAGCTTCAAATCGATGCGAAACACATGATTCAGCAGCAATCAATGCGATGTAGAAGGTTTAGCTTCAAATCATGCGAAACACATTATTTAGCTGCAAATCAGTGCGAAGTAGAAGGCTCAGGTTCAAATCCATGCGATTCAAATGGTTCATCTTCAAATACTTGTGATAGACATGATTTAGCTTCAACTGCATGCGAAACACATGATTTAGCTTCAAATCAATGTGTTGTAGAAGGTTTAGATTCAAATCCATGCAAAACACGTGATTTAACTTCCAATTAATGCGAAGTAGAAGGCTTAGCTTCAAATCCATGCGAATCAAATGGTTTAGCTTCAAATACTGGTGATATACGTTATTTAGATTTAACTGCATGCGCAACGACGAGTTAGCTTCAAATCCATACAAAACACATGATTTAGCTGCAAATCAATGCGATGTAGTAGGTTTAGTTTCAAATCCATGGGAAACAAATGATTTAGCGTCAGATACTTGCGATATAAGTGATATAGCTTCAAATGCAGGCGAATCGAACGAGTTAGCTTCAAATCAATGCGAAACACATGATTTAGCAGCAAATCAATGCGATGAAGAAGGTTTAGCTTCAAATCCATGCGAAACAAATGATATAGCTTCAAACACTTGGGGTGTAAGTGATATAGCTTCAAATGAAGACTAATCAAACGAGTTAGCTTCAAAATCCACGCGATACACATGATTTAGCTTCAAATTCTAGCGATATAAGTAATGTAGATTCAACTGCAGGCGAAACGAACGAGTTAGCTTCAAATCCAGTCGAAACACATGATTTAGCTGCAAATCATTGCGATGTAGAAGGTTTAGCTTCAAATCCACGGGAAACATATGATTCAGCTGCAAATCAATGCGATGTAGAAGGTTTAGCTTCACATCCATGCGAAACACATTATTTAGCTGCAAATCAGTGCGAAGTAGAAGGCTCGGGTTCAAATCAATGCGATTCAAATGGTTCATCTTCAAATACATGTGAAAGACATGATTTAGCTTCAACTGCATGCGAAACACATGATTTAGCTGGAAATCAATGCGATGAAGAAGGTTTAGCTTCAAATCCATGCGAAACAAATGATATAGCTTCAAACACTTGGGTGTAAGTGATATAGCTTCAAATGATGACTAATCAAACGAGTTAGCTTCAAAATCCACGCGATACACATGATTTAGCTTCAAATATTAGCGATATTATTGATGTAGATTCAACTGCAGGCGAAACGAACGAGTTAGCTTCAAATCCATGCGAAACAAATGATTCAGCTGCAAATCAATGCGATGTAGAAGGTTTAGCTTCAAATCATGCGAAACACATGACTTAGCTTCAAATCAATGGGATATAGAAGGTTTAGCTTCAAATCCATGCAAAACACGTGATTTAACTTCCAATTAATGCGAAGTAGAAGGATTAGCTTCAAATCCATGCGAATCAAATGGTTTAGCTTCAAATACTTGTGATATACGTTATTTAGATTGAACTGCATGCGCAACGAACGAGTCAGCTTCAAATCCATGCGAAACACATGATTTAGCTTCAAATCACTTCGAAGGACAAGGCTTAGATTCAAATCCATGCGAAACAAATGATTTAGCTGCAAATCAATGCGATGAAGAAGGTTTAGCTTCAAATCCATGCGAAACAAATGATATAGCTTCAAACACTTGGGGTGTAAGTGATATAGCTTCAAATGAAGACTAATCAAACGAGTTAGCTTCAAAATCCACGCGATACACATGATTTAGCTACAAATCAATGCGATATAAGTGACATAGTTTCAAATGGAGGCGAAACGAACGAGTTAGCTTCAAATCATGCGAGACACATGACTTAGCTTCAAATCAATGCGATGTAGAAGGTTTAACTTCAAATCCACGCGAAACATATGATTTAGCTTCAAACAGTTGGGGTATAAGTAATATAGCTTCAAATGCAGACTAATCAAACGAGTTAGCTTCAAAATCCAAGCGATACACATGATTTAGCTTCAAATCAATGTGATGTAGAAGGCTTAGCTTCAAATCCATGCGATACACATGATTAAGTTTCGAATCAATGCGATGTAGATGGTTTGCTTCAAATCCATGTGAATCAAATGGTTTAGCTTCAAATACTTCTGATATACGATATTTAGATTGAACTGCATGCGCAATGAACGAGTTAGCTTCAAATCCATGCGAAAACACATGATTTAGCTGCAAATCAATGCGATGAAGAAGGTTTAGCTTCAAATCCATGCGAAACAAATGATATAGCTTCAACACTTGGGGTGTAAGTGATATAGCTCCAAATGAAGACTAATCAAACGTGTTAGCTTCAAAATCCACGCGATACACATGATTTAGCTTCAAACACTAGCGATATAAGTAATGTAGATTCAACTGCAGGCGAAACGAACGAGTTAGCTTTCAAATCCATGCGAAACACATGATTTAGCTGCAAATCATTGCGATGTATAAGGTTTAGCTTCAAAACAATAAGAGGTAGAAGGTTTAGCTTCAAATCAATAGAATGTAGAAGATTTAGCTTCAAATCAATGCGATGTAGAAGGTTCAGCTTCAAATCCATACGAAACACTTGATTTAGCTTCAAATCAATTCGAAGGAAAAGGTTTAGATTCAAATCCATGCGAAACAAATGATATAGCTTCAAATCAATGCGATGTAGAAGGTTTAGTTTCAAATCCATGCGATACACAAGATTTAGCTTCAAATCAATGCGATGTAGTAGGTTCAGCTTCAAATCCATGCGGCACATATGATTTAGCTTCAAATACTTGCGATATAAGTGACATAGTTTCAAATGGAGGCGAAACGAACGAGTTAGCTTCAAATCCATGCGAGACACATGATTTAGCTGCAAATCAATGCGATGAAGAAGGTTTAGCTTCAAATCCATGCGAAACAAATGATATAGCTTCAAACAATTGAGGTGTAAGTGATATAGCTTCAAATGAAGACTAATCAAAGGAGTTAGCTTCAAAATCATCGCGATACACATGATTTAGCTTCAAATACTAGCGATATAAGTAATGTAGATTCAACTGCAGGCGAAACGAATGAGTTAGCTTCAAATCCATTCGAAACTCATGATTTAGCAGCAAATCAATGTGATGTAGAAGGTTTAGTTTCAAATCCATGCGATACACAAGATTTAGCTTCAAATCAATGCGATGTAGAAGGTTCATCTTCAAATCCATGCGTCACATATGATTTAGCTTCAAATACTTGCGATATAAGTGATATAGCTTTAAAAGCTGGAGGAACAAACTTGGTGGCTTCAATTCCATGCGAAACGAATGATTTATCTTCAAATCAATGCGAAGTAGATGGCTTAGCTTCAAATCCATGCGAAACAAATGGTTTAGCTACAAATACTTGTGATATACATTATTTAGCTACAACTGCATGCGAAACAAACGAGTTAGCTTCAAATCCATGCGAAACACATGATTTAGCTTCAAATCAATGCGATGTATAAGGTTTAGCTTCAATTCCATGCGAAACACCTGATTTAGCTGCAAATCAATGCGATGTAGAAGGTTTAGCTTCAAATCCATGCGATACACTAGATTTAGCTTCAAATCAATGCGATGTAGAAGGTTCAGCTTCAAATACATACGACACATTTGATTTAGCTTCAAATCAATGCGATGTATAAGGTTTAGCTTCAAATCATACGAAAAAAATGATTTAGCTACAAACACTTGGGGTATAAATGATATAGCTTCAAAAGCTGGAGGAACAAACGAGGTAGCTTCAATTCCATGCGAAACAAATGATTTAGCTTCAAATCAATGCGAAACAAATGGTTTAGCTACAAATACTTGTGATATACATTATTTAGCTACAACTCCATGCGAAACGAACGAGTTAGCTTCAAATCCATGCGAAACACATGATGTAGCTTCAAATTAATGCGATGTATAAGGTATAGCTTCAAATCCATGCGAAAGACATGGTTTAGCTTCAATCAGTGCGTTCTAGGAGGCTTAGCATCAGAACCCATGCGAAACAAACGAGTTAGCTTCAAATCCATGCGAAACACATGATTTATCTTCAAATAAATACGAAGTAGAAGGCTTAGCTTCAAATTCATGCGAAACGAAAGATTCAGCTTCAAATACTTGCGATATAAGTGATATAGCTTCAAATACAGGCGAAACGAACGAGGTAGCTTCAATTCCATGCGAAACAAATGGTTTAGCTGCAAATCAATACGAAGTAGAAGGTTTAGCTTCAAATCCATGCGAAACAAATGGTTTAGCTATAAATACTTGTGATATACATTATTTAGCTACAACTGCATGCGAAACGAACGAGTTAGTTTCAAATCCATGCGAAACACATAATTCAGCTGCAAATCAATGCGATGTAGAAGGTTCAGCTTCAAATCCATGCGAAACACATTATTTAGCTGCAAATCAGTGCGAAGTAGAAGGCTCGGGTTCAAATCAATGCGATTCAAATGGTTCATCTTCAAATACTTGTGAAAGACATGATTTAGCTTCAACTGCATGCGAAACACATGATTTTGCTTCAAATCAATGCGATGTAGAAGGTTTAGCTTCAAATCCATGCAAAACACGTGATTTAACTTCCAATTAATGCGAAGTAGAAGGCTTAGCTTCAAATCCATGCGAATCAAATGGTTTAGTTTCAAATACTTGTGATATACGTTATTTAGATTGAACTGCATGCGCAACGAACGAGTTAGCTTCAAATCCATGCGAAACAAATGATATAGCTTCAAACACTTGGGGTGTAAGTGATATAGCTTCAAATGAAGACTAATCAAAGGAGTTAGCTTCAAAATCCTCGCGATACACATGATTTACCTTCAACTACTAGCGATATAAGTAATGTAGATTCAACTGCAGGCGAAACGAACGAGTTAGCTTGAAATCCATACGAAACACATGATTTAGCTTCAAATCAATTCGAAGGACAAGGCTTAGATTCAAATCCATGCGAAACAAATGATATAGCTTCAAATCAATGCGATGTAGAAGGTTTAGCTTCAAATCCATGCGAAACAAATGATATAGCTTCAAATCAATTCGAAGGACAAGGCTTAGATTCAAATCCATGCGAAACAAATGATATAGCTTCAAATCAATGCGATGTAGAAGGTTTAGCTTCAAATCCATGCGAAACAAATGATATAGCTTCAAATCAATGCGATGTAGTAGGATCAGCTTCAAATCCATGCGATATAAGTGATATAGCTTCAAAAGTAGGGGGAACAAACGAGGTAGCTTCAAATCCATGCGAAACAAATGGTTTAGCTACAAATACTTGTGATATAAATTATTTAGCTACAGCTGCATGCGAAGCTAACGAGTTAGCTTCAAATCTATGCGAAACACACGATTTATCTTCAAATCAATGCGATGTAGATGGTTTAGCTTCAAATCCATGTGAATCAAATGGTTTAGCTTCAAATACTAGTGATATACGATATTTAGATTGAACTGCATGCGCAATGAACGAGTTAGCTTCAAATCCATGCGAAACACATGATTTAGCTGCAAATCAATGCGATGAAGAAGGTTTAGCTTCAAATCCATGCGATACAAAAGATTTAGCTTCAAATCAATGCGATGTAGTAGGTTCAGCTTCAAATCCATGCGGCACATATGATTTAGCTTCAAATAGTTGGGATATAAGTGATATAGTTTCAAATGGAGGCGATACGAACGAGTTAGCTTCAAATCCATACGACACATATGATTTAGCTTCTAATACTTGCGATATAAGTGATATAGCTTCAAAAGCTGAAGGAACAAGCGAGGTAGCTTCAATTCCATGCGAGACACATGATTTAGCTTCAAATCAATGCGATGTAGAACGATTATCTTCAAATCCATACGAAACACACGATTTAGCTTCAAATCAATTCGAAGGACAAGGCTTAGATTCAAACCCATGCGAAACAAATGATTTAGTTTCAAATGAATGCGAAGTAGAAGGCTTAGCTTCATATACATGCAAAACAAATGGTTTAGCTACAAATACTTGTGATATACATTATTTAGCTACAACTGCATGCGAAACGAACGAGTTAGCTTCAAATCCATGAGATACACATGATTTAGCTTCAACTCAATGCGATGTAGAAGGTTCTGCTTCAAATCCATACGACACATATGATTTAGCTTCAAATACTTGCGATATAAGTGATATAGCTTCAAATGCAGGCGAATCGAACGAGTTAGCATCAAATCCATGCGAAACACATGATTCAGCTGCAAATCAATGCGATGTAGATGGTTCAGCTTCAAATCGATGCGAAACACATGATTCAGCAGCAAATCAATGCGATGTAGAAGGTTTAGCTTCAAATCATGCGAAACACATGATTTAGCTTCAAATACTTGCGATATAAGTGATCTAGCTTAAAATACAGGCGAATCGAACGAGTTAGCTTCAAATCCATGCGAACACATGATTCAGCTGCAAATCAATGTTATGTAGAAGGCTTAGCTTCAAATTCATACGAGACACATGATTTAGCTTCAAATCAATGCGATGTAGAAGGTTTAGCTTCAAATTCACGCGAAATATATGATTTAGCTTCAAACACTTGGGGTATAAGTGATATAGCTTCAAATGCAGACTAATCAAACGAGTTAGCTTCAAAATCCACGCGATACACATGATTTAGCTTCAAATACTTGCGATATAAGTGATCTAGCTTCAAATACAGGCGAATCGAACGAGTTAGCTTCAAATCCATGCGAAACACATGATTCAGCTGCAAATCAATGCGATGTAGAAGGTTCAGCTTCAAATCGATGCGAAACACATGATTCAGCAGCAAATCAATGCGATGTAGAAGGTTTAGCTTCAAATCATGCGAAACACATTATTTAGCTGCAAATCAGTGCGAAGTAGAAGGCTCAGGTTCAAATCCATGCGATTCAAATGGTTCATCTTCAAATACTTGTGATAGACATGATTTAGCTTCAACTGCATGCGAAACACATGATTTAGCTTCAAATCAATGTGTTGTAGAAGGTTTAGATTCAAATCCATGCAAAACACGTGATTTAACTTCCAATTAATGCGAAGTAGAAGGCTTAGCTTCAAATCCATGCGAATCAAATGGTTTAGCTTCAAATACTGGTGATATACGTTATTTAGATTTAACTGCATGCGCAACGAACGAGTTAGCTTCAAATCCATACAAAACACATGATTTAGCTGCAAATCAATGCGATGTAGTAGGTTTAGTTTCAAATCCATGGGAAACAAATGATTTAGCGTCAGATACTTGCGATATAAGTGATATAGCTTCAAATGCAGGCGAATCGAACGAGTTAGCTTCAAATCAATGCGAAACACATGATTTAGCAGCAAATCAATGCGATGAAGAAGGTTTAGCTTCAAATCCATGCGAAACAAATGATATAGCTTCAAACACTTGGGGTGTAAGTGATATAGCTTCAAATGAAGACTAATCAAACGAGTTAGCTTCAAAATCCACGCGATACACATGATTTAGCTTCAAATTCTAGCGATATAAGTAATGTAGATTCAACTGCAGGCGAAACGAACGAGTTAGCTTCAAATCCAGTCGAAACACATGATTTAGCTGCAAATCATTGCGATGTAGAAGGTTTAGCTTCAAATCCACGGGAAACATATGATTCAGCTGCAAATCAATGCGATGTAGAAGGTTTAGCTTCACATCCATGCGAAACACATTATTTAGCTGCAAATCAGTGCGAAGTAGAAGGCTCGGGTTCAAATCAATGCGATTCAAATGGTTCATCTTCAAATACATGTGAAAGACATGATTTAGCTTCAACTGCATGCGAAACACATGATTTAGCTGGAAATCAATGCGATGAAGAAGGTTTAGCTTCAAATCCATGCGAAACAAATGATATAGCTTCAAACACTTGGGGTGTAAGTGATATAGCTTCAAATGATGACTAATCAAACGAGTTAGCTTCAAAATCCACGCGATACACATGATTTAGCTTCAAATATTAGCGATATTATTGATGTAGATTCAACTGCAGGCGAAACGAACGAGTTAGCTTCAAATCCATGCGAAACAAATGATTCAGCTGCAAATCAATGCGATGTAGAAGGTTTAGCTTCAAATCATGCGAAACACATGACTTAGCTTCAAATCAATGGGATATAGAAGGTTTAGCTTCAAATCCATGCAAAACACGTGATTTAACTTCCAATTAATGCGAAGTAGAAGGATTAGCTTCAAATCCATGCGAATCAAATGGTTTAGCTTCAAATACTTGTGATATACGTTATTTAGATTGAACTGCATGCGCAACGAACGAGTCAGCTTCAAATCCATGCGAAACACATGATTTAGCTTCAAATCACTTCGAAGGACAAGGCTTAGATTCAAATCCATGCGAAACAAATGATTTAGCTGCAAATCAATGCGATGAAGAAGGTTTAGCTTCAAATCCATGCGAAACAAATGATATAGCTTCAAACACTTGGGGTGTAAGTGATATAGCTTCAAATGAAGACTAATCAAACGAGTTAGCTTCAAAATCCACGCGATACACATGATTTAGCTACAAATCAATGCGATATAAGTGACATAGTTTCAAATGGAGGCGAAACGAACGAGTTAGCTTCAAATCCATGCGAGACACATGACTTAGCTTCAAATCAATGCGATGTAGAAGGTTTAACTTCAAATCCACGCGAAACATATGATTTAGCTTCAAACAGTTGGGGTATAAGTAATATAGCTTCAAATGCAGACTAATCAAACGAGTTAGCTTCAAAATCCAAGCGATACACATGATTTAGCTTCAAATCAATGTGATGTAGAAGGCTTAGCTTCAAATCCATGCGATACACATGATTAAGTTTCGAATCAATGCGATGTAGATGGTTTGCTTCAAATTCATGCGACACACAAGATTTAGCTTCAAATCAATGCGATGTAGTAGGATCAGCTTCAAATCCATGCGATATAAGTGATATAGCTTCAAAAGTAGGGGGAACAAACGAGGTAGCTTCAAATCCATGCGAAACAAATGGTTTAGCTACAAATACTTGTGATATAAATTATTTAGCTACAGCTGCATGCGAAGCTAACGAGTTAGCTTCAAATCTATGCGAAACTCACGATTTATCTTCAAATCAATGCGATGTAGATGGTTTAGCTTCAAATCCATGTGAATCAAATGGTTTAGCTTCAAATACTTCTGATATACGATATTTAGATTGAACTGCATGCGCAATGAACGAGTTAGCTTCAAATCCATGCGAAACACATGATTTAGCTGCAAATCAATGCGATGAAGAAGGTTTAGCTTCAAATCCATGCGAAACAAATGATATAGCTTCAAACACTTGGGGTGTAAGTGATATAGCTCCAAATGAAGACTAATCAAACGTGTTAGCTTCAAAATCCACGCGATACACATGATTTAGCTTCAAACACTAGCGATATAAGTAATGTAGATTCAACTGCAGGCGAAACGAACGAGTTAGCTTCAAATCCATGCGAAACACATGATTTAGCTGCAAATCATTGCGATGTAGAAGGTTTAGCTTCAAAACAATAAGAGGTAGAAGGTTTAGCTTCAAATCAATAGAATGTAGAAGATTTAGCTTCAAATCAATGCGATGTAGAAGGTTCAGCTTCAAATCCATACGAAACACTTGATTTAGCTTCAAATCAATTCGAAGGAAAAGGTTTAGATTCAAATCCATGCGAAACAAATGATATAGCTTCAAATCAATGCGATGTAGAAGGTTTAGTTTCAAATCCATGCGATACACAAGATTTAGCTTCAAATCAATGCGATGTAGTAGGTTCAGCTTCAAATCCATGCGGCACATATGATTTAGCTTCAAATACTTGCGATATAAGTGACATAGTTTCAAATGGAGGCGAAACGAACGAGTTAGCTTCAAATCCATGCGAGACACATGATTTAGCTGCAAATCAATGCGATGAAGAAGGTTTAGCTTCAAATCCATGCGAAACAAATGATATAGCTTCAAACAATTGAGGTGTAAGTGATATAGCTTCAAATGAAGACTAATCAAAGGAGTTAGCTTCAAAATCATCGCGATACACATGATTTAGCTTCAAATACTAGCGATATAAGTAATGTAGATTCAACTGCAGGCGAAACGAATGAGTTAGCTTCAAATCCATTCGAAACTCATGATTTAGCAGCAAATCAATGTGATGTAGAAGGTTTAGTTTCAAATCCATGCGATACACAAGATTTAGCTTCAAATCAATGCGATGTAGAAGGTTCATCTTCAAATCCATGCGTCACATATGATTTAGCTTCAAATACTTGCGATATAAGTGATATAGCTTTAAAAGCTGGAGGAACAAACTTGGTGGCTTCAATTCCATGCGAAACGAATGATTTATCTTCAAATCAATGCGAAGTAGATGGCTTAGCTTCAAATCCATGCGAAACAAATGGTTTAGCTACAAATACTTGTGATATACATTATTTAGCTACAACTGCATGCGAAACAAACGAGTTAGCTTCAAATCCATGCGAAACACATGATTTAGCTTCAAATCAATGCGATGTATAAGGTTTAGCTTCAATTCCATGCGAAACACATGATTTAGCTGCAAATCAATGCGATGTAGAAGGTTTAGCTTCAAATCCATGCGATACACTAGATTTAGCTTCAAATCAATGCGATGTAGAAGGTTCAGCTTCAAATACATACGACACATTTGATTTAGCTTCAAATCAATGCGATGTATAAGGTTTAGCTTCAAATCATACGAAAAAAATGATTTAGCTACAAACACTTGGGGTATAAATGATATAGCTTCAAAAGCTGGAGGAACAAACGAGGTAGCTTCAATTCCATGCGAAACAAATGATTTAGCTTCAAATCAATGCGAAACAAATGGTTTAGCTACAAATACTTGTGATATACATTATTTAGCTACAACTCCATGCGAAACGAACGAGTTAGCTTCAAATCCATGCGAAACACATGATGTAGCTTCAAATTAATGCGATGTATAAGGTATAGCTTCAAATCCATGCGAAAGACATGGTTTAGCTTCAAATCAGTGCGTTCTAGGAGGCTTAGCATCAGAACCCATGCGAAACAAACGAGTTAGCTTCAAATCCATGCGAAACACATGATTTATCTTCAAATAAATACGAAGTAGAAGGCTTAGCTTCAAATTCATGCGAAACGAAAGATTCAGCTTCAAATACTTGCGATATAAGTGATATAGCTTCAAATACAGGCGAAACGAACGAGGTAGCTTCAATTCCATGCGAAACAAATGGTTTAGCTGCAAATCAATACGAAGTAGAAGGTTTAGCTTCAAATCCATGCGAAACAAATGGTTTAGCTATAAATACTTGTGATATACATTATTTAGCTACAACTGCATGCGAAACGAACGAGTTAGTTTCAAATCCATGCGAAACACATAATTCAGCTGCAAATCAATGCGATGTAGAAGGTTCAGCTTCAAATCCATGCGAAACACATTATTTTGCTTCAAATCAATGCGATGTAGAAGGTTTAGCTTCAAATCCATGCAAAACATGTGATTTAACTTCCAATTAATGCGAAGTAGAAGGCTTAGCTTCAAATCCATGCGAATCAAATGGTTTAGTTTCAAATACTTGTGATATACGTTATTTAGATTGAACTGCATGCGCAACGAACGAGTTAGCTTCAAATCCATGCGAAACAAATGATATAGCTTCAAACACTTGGGGTGTAAGTGGTATAGCTTCAAATGAAGACTAATCAAAGGAGTTAGCTTCAAAATCCTCGCGATACACATGATTTACCTTCAACTACTAGCGATATAAGTAATGTAGATTCAACTGCAGGCGAAACGAACGAGTTAGCTTGAAATCCATACGAAACACATGATTTAGCTTCAAATCAATTCGAAGGACAAGGCTTAGATTCAAATCCATGCGAAACAAATGATATAGCTGCAAATCAATGCGATGTAGAAGGTTTAGCTTCACATCCATGCGAAACACATTATTTAGCTGCAAATCAGTGCGAAGTAGAAGGCTCGGGTTCAAATCAATGCGATTCAAATGGTTCATCTTCAAATACATGTGAAAGACATGATTTAGCTTCAACTGCATGCGAAACACATGATTTAGCTGGAAATCAATGCGATGAAGAAGGTTTAGCTTCAAATCCATGCGAAACAAATGATATAGCTTCAAACACTTAGGGTGTAAGTGATATAGCTTCAAATGATGACTAATCAAACGAGTTAGCTTCAAAATCCACGCGATACACATGATTTAGCTTCAAATATTAGCGATATTATTGATGTAGATTCAACTGCATGCGCAACGAACGAGTTAGCTTCAAATCCATGCGAAACAAATGATATAGCTTCAAACACTTGGGGTGTAAGTGATATAGCTTCAAATGAAGACTAATCAAAGGAGTTAGCTTCAAAATCCTCGCGATACACATGATTTACCTTCAACTACTAGCGATATAAGTAATGTAGATTCAACTGCAGGCGAAACGAACGAGTTAGCTTGAAATCCATACGAAACACATGATTTAGCTTCAAATCAATTCGAAGGACAAGGCTTAGATTCAAATCCATGCGAAACAAATGATATAGCTGCAAATCAATGCGATGTAGAAGGTTTAGCTTCACATCCATGCGAAACACATTATTTAGCTGCAAATCAGTGCGAAGTAGAAGGCTCGGGTTCAAATCAATGCGATTCAAATGGTTCATCTTCAAATACTTGTGAAAGACATGATTTAGCTTCAACTGCATGCGAAACACATGATTTTGCTTCAAATCAATGCGATGTAGAAGGTTTAGCTTCAAATCCATGCAAAACACGTGATTTAACTTCCAATTAATGCGAAGTAGAAGGCTTAGCTTCAAATCCATGCGAATCAAATGGTTTAGTTTCAAATACTTGTGATATACGTTATTTAGATTGAACTGCATGCGCAACGAACGAGTTAGCTTCAAATCCATGCGAAACAAATGATATAGCTTCAAACACTTGGGGTGTAAGTGATATAGCTTCAAATGAAGACTAATCAAAGGAGTTAGCTTCAAAATCCTCGCGATACACATGATTTACCTTCAACTACTAGCGATATAAGTAATGTAGATTCAACTGCAGGCGAAACGAACGAGTTAGCTTGAAATCCATACGAAACACATGATTTAGCTTCAAATCAATTCGAAGGACAAGGCTTAGATTCAAATCCATGCGAAACAAATGATATAGCTTCAAATCAATGCGATGTAGAAGGTTTAGCTTCAAATCCATGCGAAACAAATGATATAGCTTCAAATCAATTCGAAGGACAAGGCTTAGATTCAAATCCATGCGAAACAAATGATATAGCTTCAAATCAATGCGATGTAGAAGGTTTAGCTTCAAATCCATGCGAAACAAATGATATAGCTTCAAATCAATGCGATGTAGTAGGATCAGCTTCAAATCCATGCGATATAAGTGATATAGCTTCAAAAGTAGGGGGAACAAACGAGGTAGCTTCAAATCCATGCGAAACAAATGGTTTAGCTACAAATACTTGTGATATAAATTATTTAGCTACAGCTGCATGCGAAGCTAACGAGTTAGCTTCAAATCTATGCGAAACACACGATTTATCTTCAAATCAATGCGATGTAGATGGTTTAGCTTCAAATCCATGTGAATCAAATGGTTTAGCTTCAAATACTAGTGATATACGATATTTAGATTGAACAGCATGCGCAATGAACGAGTTAGCTTCAAATCCATGCGAAACACATGATTTAGCTGCAAATCAATGCGATGAAGAAGGTTTAGCTTCAAATCCATGCGATACAAAAGATTTAGCTTCAAATCAATGCGATGTAGTAGGTTCAGCTTCAAATCCATGCGGCACATATGATTTAGCTTCAAATAGTTGGGATATAAGTGATATAGTTTCAAATGGAGGCGATACGAACGAGTTAGCTTCAAATCCATACGACACATATGATTTAGCTTCTAATACTTGCGATATAAGTGATATAGCTTCAAAAGCTGAAGGAACAAGCGAGGTAGCTTCAATTCCATGCGAGACACATGATTTAGCTTCAAATCAATGCGATGTAGAACGATTATCTTCAAATCCATACGAAACACACGATTTAGCTTCAAATCAATTCGAAGGACAAGGCTTAGATTCAAACCCATGCGAAACAAATGATTTAGTTTCAAATGAATGCGAAGTAGAAGGCTTAGCTTCATATACATGCAAAACAAATGGTTTAGCTACAAATACTTGTGATATACATTATTTAGCTACAACTGCATGCGAAACGAACGAGTTAGCTTCAAATCCATGAGATACACATGATTTAGCTTCAACTCAATGCGATGTAGAAGGTTCTGCTTCAAATCCATACGACACATATGATTTAGCTTCAAATACTTGCGATATAAGTGATATAGCTTCAAATGCAGGCGAATCGAACGAGTTAGCATCAAATCCATGCGAAACACATGATTCAGCTGCAAATCAATGCGATGTAGATGGTTCAGCTTCAAATCGATGCGAAACACATGATTCAGCAGCAAATCAATGCGATGTAGAAGGTTTAGCTTCAAATCATGCGAAACACATGATTTAGCTTCAAATACTTGCGATATAAGTGATCTAGCTTAAAATACAGGCGAATCGAACGAGTTAGCTTCAAATCCATGCGAAACACATGATTCAGCTGCAAATCAATGTTATGTAGAAGGCTTAGCTTCAAATTCATACGAGACACATGATTTAGCTTCAAATCAATGCGATGTAGAAGGTTTAGCTTCAAATTCACGCGAAATATATGATTTAGCTTCAAACACTTGGGGTATAAGTGATATAGCTTCAAATGCAGACTAATCAAACGAGTTAGCTTCAAAATCCACGCGATACACATGATTTAGCTTCAAATACTTGCGATATAAGTGATCTAGCTTCAAATACAGGCGAATCGAACGAGTTAGCTTCAAATCCATGCGAAACACATGATTCAGCTGCAAATCAATGCGATGTAGAAGGTTCAGCTTCAAATCGATGCGAAACACATGATTCAGCAGCAAATCAATGCGATGTAGAAGGTTTAGCTTCAAATCATGCGAAACACATTATTTAGCTGCAAATCAGTGCGAAGTAGAAGGCTCAGGTTCAAATCCATGCGATTCAAATGGTTCATCTTCAAATACTTGTGATAGACATGATTTAGCTTCAACTGCATGCGAAACACATGATTTAGCTTCAAATCAATGTGTTGTAGAAGGTTTAGATTCAAATCCATGCAAAACACGTGATTTAACTTCCAATTAATGCGAAGTAGAAGGCTTAGCTTCAAATCCATGCGAATCAAATGGTTTAGCTTCAAATACTGGTGATATACGTTATTTAGATTTAACTGCATGCGCAACGAACGAGTTAGCTTCAAATCCATACAAAACACATGATTTAGCTGCAAATCAATGCGATGTAGTAGGTTTAGTTTCAAATCCATGGGAAACAAATGATTTAGCGTCAGATACTTGCGATATAAGTGATATAGCTTCAAATGCAGGCGAATCGAACGAGTTAGCTTCAAATCAATGCGAAACACATGATTTAGCAGCAAATCAATGCGATGAAGAAGGTTTAGCTTCAAATCCATGCGAAACAAATGATATAGCTTCAAACACTTGGGGTGTAAGTGATATAGCTTCAAATGAAGACTAATCAAACGAGTTAGCTTCAAAATCCACGCGATACACATGATTTAGCTTCAAATTCTAGCGATATAAGTAATGTAGATTCAACTGCAGGCGAAACGAACGAGTTAGCTTCAAATCCAGTCGAAACACATGATTTAGCTGCAAATCATTGCGATGTAGAAGGTTTAGCTTCAAATCCACGGGAAACATATGATTCAGCTGCAAATCAATGCGATGTAGAAGGTTTAGCTTCACATCCATGCGAAACACATTATTTAGCTGCAAATCAGTGCGAAGTAGAAGGCTCGGGTTCAAATCAATGCGATTCAAATGGTTCATCTTCAAATACATGTGAAAGACATGATTTAGCTTCAACTGCATGCGAAACACATGATTTAGCTGGAAATCAATGCGATGAAGAAGGTTTAGCTTCAAATCCATGCGAAACAAATGATATAGCTTCAAACACTTGGGGTGTAAGTGATATAGCTTCAAATGATGACTAATCAAACGAGTTAGCTTCAAAATCCACGCGATACACATGATTTAGCTTCAAATATTAGCGATATTATTGATGTAGATTCATCTGCAGGCGAAACGGACGAGTTAGCTTCAAATCCATGCGAAACAAATGATTCAGCTGCAAATCAATGCGATGTAGAAGGTTTAGCTTCAAATCATGCGAAACACATGACTTAGCTTCAAATCAATGGGATATAGAAGGTTTAGCTTCAAATCCATGCAAAACACGTGATTTAACTTCCAATTAATGCGAAGTAGAAGGATTAGCTTCAAATCCATGCGAATCAAATGGTTTAGCTTCAAATACTTGTGATATACGTTATTTAGATTGAACTGCATGCGCAACGAACGAGTCAGCTTCAAATCCATGCGAAACACATGATTTAGCTTCAAATCACTTCGAAGGACAAGGCTTAGATTCAAATCCATGCGAAACAAATGATTTAGCTGCAAATCAATGCGATGAAGAAGGTTTAGCTTCAAATCCATGCGAAACAAATGATATAGCTTCAAACACTTGGGGTGTAAGTGATATAGCTTCAAATGAAGACTAATCAAACGAGTTAGCTTCAAAATCCACGCGATACACATGATTTAGCTACAAATCAATGCGATATAAGTGACATAGTTTCAAATGGAGGCGAAACGAACGAGTTAGCTTCAAATCCATGCGAGACACATGACTTAGCTTCAAATCAATGCGATGTAGAAGGTTTAACTTCAAATCCACGCGAAACATATGATTTAGCTTCAAACAGTTGGGGTATAAGTAATATAGCTTCAAATGCAGACTAATCAAACGAGTTAGCTTCAAAATCCAAGCGATACACATGATTTAGCTTCAAATCAATGTGATGTAGAAGGCTTAGCTTCAAATCCATGCGATACACATGATTAAGTTTCGAATCAATGCGATGTAGATGGTTTGCTTCAAATTCATGCGACACACAAGATTTAGCTTCAAATCAATGCGATGTAGTAGGATCAGCTTCAAGTCCATGCGATATAAGTGATATAGCTTCAAAAGTAGGGGGAACAAACGAGGTAGCTTCAAATCCATGCGAAACAAATGGTTTAGCTACAAATACTTGTGATATAAATTATTTAGCTACAGCTGCATGCGAAGCTAACGAGTTAGCTTCAAATCTATGCGAAACTCACGATTTATCTTCAAATCAATGCGATGTAGATGGTTTAGCTTCAAATCCATGTGAATCAAATGGTTTAGCTTCAAATACTTCTGATATACGATATTTAGATTGAACTGCATGCGCAATGAACGAGTTAGCTTCAAATCCATGCGAAACACATGATTTAGCTGCAAATCAATGCGATGAAGAAGGTTTAGCTTCAAATCCATGCGAAACAAATGATATAGCTTCAAACACTTGGGGTGTAAGTGATATAGCTCCAAATGAAGACTAATCAAACGTGTTAGCTTCAAAATCCACGCGATACACATGATTTAGCTTCAAACACTAGCGATATAAGTAATGTAGATTCAACTGCAGGCGAAACGAACGAGTTAGTTTCAAATCCATGCGAAACACATGATTTAGCTGCAAATCATTGCGATGTAGAAGGTTTAGCTTCAAAACAATAAGAGGTAGAAGGTTTAGCTTCAAATCAATAGAATGTAGAAGGTTTAGCTTCAAATCAATGCGATGTTAAGGTTCAGCTTCAAATCCATACGAAACACATGATTTAGCTTCAAATCAATTCGAAGGACAAGGCTTAGATTCAAATCCATGCGAAACAAATGATTTAGCTTCAAATCAATGCGATGTAGAAGGTTCAGCTTCAAATCGATGCGAAACACATGATTCAGCTGCAAATCAATGCGATGTAGAAGGTTTAGCTTCAAATCATGCGAAACACATGATTCAGCAGCAAATCAATGCGATGTAGAAGGTTTAGCTTCAAATCATGCGAAACACATGATTTAGCTTCAAATACTTGCGATATAAGTGATCTAGCTTAAAATACAGGCGAATCGAACGAGTTAGCTTCAAATCCATGCGAAACACATGATTCAGCTGCAAATCAATGTTATGTAGAAGGCTTAGCTTCAAATTCATACGAGACACATGATTTAGCTTCAAATCAATGCGATGTAGAAGGTTCTGCTTCAAATCCATACGACACATATGATTTAGCTTCAAATACTTGCGATATAAGTGATATAGCTTCAAATGCAGGCGAATCGAACAAGTTAGCATCAAATCCATGCGAAACACATGATTCAGCTGCAAATCAATGCGATGTAGAAGGTTCAGCTTCAAATCGATGCGAAACACATGATTCAGCTGCAAATCAATGCGATGTAGAAGGTTCAGCTTCAAATCGATGCGAAACACATGATTCAGCAGCAAATCAATGCGATGTAGAAGGTTTAGCTTCAAATCATGCGAAACACATTATTTAGCTGCAAATCAGTGCGAAGTAGAAGGCTCAGGTTCAAATCCATACGATTCAAATGGTTCATCTTCAAATACTTGTGATAGACATGATTTAGCTTCAACTGCATGCGAAACACATGATTTAGCTTCAAATCAATGTGTTGTAGAAGGTTTAGATTCAAATCCATGCAAAACACGTGATTTAACTTCCAATTAATGCGAAGTAGAAGGCTTAGCTTCAAATCCATGCGAATCAAATGGTTTAGCTTCAAATACTGGTGATATACGTTATTTAGATTTAACTGCATGCGCAACGAACGAGTTAGCTTCAAATCCATACAAAACACATGATTTAGCTGCAAATCAATGCGATGTAGTAGGTTTAGTTTCAAATCCATGGGAAACAAATGATTTAGCGTCAGATACTTGCGATATAAGTGATATAGCTTCAAATGCAGGCGAATCGAACGAGTTAGCTTCAAATCAATGCGAAACACATGATTTAGCAGCAAATCAATGCGATGAAGAAGGTTTAGCTTCAAATCCATGCGAAACAAATGATATAGCTTCAAACACTTGGGGTGTAAGTGATATAGCTTCAAATGAAGACTAATCAAACGAGTTAGCTTCAAAATCCACGCGATACACATGATTTAGCTTCAAATTCTAGCGATATAAGTAATGTAGATTCAACTGCAGGCGAAACGAACGAGTTAGCTTCAAATCCAGTCGAAACACATGATTTAGCTGCAAATCATTGCGATGTAGAAGGTTTAGCTTCAAATCCACGGGAAACATATGATTCAGCTGCAAATCAATGCGATGTAGAAGGTTTAGCTTCACATCCATGCGAAACACATTATTTAGCTGCAAATCAGTGCGAAGTAGAAGGCTCGGGTTCAAATCAATGCGATTCAAATGGTTCATCTTCAAATACATGTGAAAGACATGATTTAGCTTCAACTGCATGCGAAACACATGATATAGCTTCAAACACTTGGGGTGTAAGTGATATAGCTTCAAATGATGACTAATCAAACGAGTTAGCTTCAAAATCCACGCGATACACATGATTTAGCTTCAAATATTAGCGATATTATTGATGTAGATTCAACTGCAGGCGAAACGAACGAGTTAGCTTCAAATCCATGCGAAACAAATGATTCAGCTGCAAATCAATGCCATGTAGAAGGTTCAGCTTCAAATCGATGCGAAACACATGATTCAGCTGCAAATCAATGCGATGTAGAAGGTTTAGCTTCAAATCATGCGAAACACATGACTTAGCTTCAAATCAATGGGATATAGAAGGTTTAGCTTCAAATCCATGCAAAACACGTGATTTAACTTCCAATTAATGCGAAGTAGAAGGATTAGCTTCAAATCCATGCGAATCAAATGGTTTAGCTTCAAATACTTGTGATATACGTTATTTAGATTGAACTGCATGCGCAACGAACGAGTCAGCTTCAAATCCATGCGAAACACATGATTTAGCTTCAAATCACTTCGAAGGACAAGGCTTAGATTCAAATCCATGCGAAACAAATGATTTAGCTGCAAATCAATGCGATGAAGAAGGTTTAGCTTCAAATCCATGCGAAACAAATGATATAGCTTCAAACACTTGGGGTGTAAGTGATATAGCTTCAAATGAAGACTAATCAAACGAGTTAGCTTCAAAATCCACGCGATACACATGATTTAGCTACAAATCAATGCGATATAAGTGACATAGTTTCAAATGGAGGCGAAACGAACGAGTTAGCTTCAAATCCATGCGAGACACATGACTTAGCTTCAAATCAATGCGATGTAGAAGGTTTAGCTTCAAATCCACGCGAAACATATGATTTAGCTTCAAACAGTTGGGGTATAAGTAATATAGCTTCAAATGCAGACTAATCAAACGAGTTAGCTTCAAAATCCAAGCGATACACATGATTTAGCTTCAAATCAATGTGATGTAGAAGGCTTAGCTTCAAATCCATGCGATACACATGATTAAGTTTCGAATCAATGCGATGTAGATGGTTTGCTTCAAATTCATGCGACACACAAGATTTAGCTTCAAATCAATGCGATGTAGTAGGATCAGCTTCAAATCCATGCGATATAAGTGATATAGCTTCAAAAGTAGGGGGAACAAACGAGGTAGCTTCAAATCCATGCGAAACAAATGGTTTAGCTACAAATACTTGTGATATAAATTATTTAGCTACAGCTGCATGCGAAGCTAACGAGTTAGCTTCAAATCTATGCGAAACTCACGATTTATCTTCAAATCAATGCGATTTAGATGGTTTAGCTTCAAATCCATGTGAATCAAATGGTTTAGCTTCAAATACTTCTGATATACGATATTTAGATTGAACTGCATGCGCAATGAACGAGTTAGCTTCAAATCCATGCGAAACACATGATTTAGCTGCAAATCAATGCGATGAAGAAGGTTTAGCTTCAAATCCATGCGAAACAAATGATATAGCTTCAAACACTTGGGGTGTAAGTGATATAGCTCCAAATGAAGACTAATCAAACGTGTTAGCTTCAAAATCCACGCGATACACATGATTTAGCTTCAAACACTAGCGATATAAGTAATGTAGATTCAACTGCAGGCGAAACGAACGAGTTAGCTTCAAATCCATGCGAAACACATGATTTAGCTGCAAATCATTGCGATGTAGAAGGTTTAGCTTCAAAACAATAAGAGGTAGAAGGTTTAGCTTCAAATCAATAGAATGTAGAAGATTTAGCTTCAAATCAATGCGATGTAGAAGGTTCAGCTTCAAATCCATACGAAACACTTGATTTAGCTTCAAATCAATTCGAAGGAAAAGGTTTAGATTCAAATCCATGCGAAACAAATGATATAGCTTCAAATCAATGCGATGTAGAAGGTTTAGTTTCAAATCCATGCGATACACAAGATTTAGCTTCAAATCAATGCGATGTAGTAGGTTCAGCTTCAAATCCATGCGGCACATATGATTTAGCTTCAAATACTTGCGATATAAGTGACATAGTTTCAAATGGAGGCGAAACGAACGAGTTAGCTTCAAATCCATGCGAGACACATGATTTAGCTGCAAATCAATGCGATGAAGAAGGTTTAGCTTCAAATCCATGCGAAACAAATGATATAGCTTCAAACAATTGAGGTGTAAGTGATATAGCTTCAAATGAAGACTAATCAAAGGAGTTAGCTTCAAAATCATCGCGATACACATGATTTAGCTTCAAATACTAGCGATATAAGTAATGTAGATTCAACTGCAGGCGAAACGAATGAGTTAGCTTCAAATCCATTCGAAACTCATGATTTAGCAGCAAATCAATGTGATGTAGAAGGTTTAGTTTCAAATCCATGCGATACACAAGATTTAGCTTCAAATCAATGCGATGTAGAAGGTTCATCTTCAAATCCATGCGTCACATATGATTTAGCTTCAAATACTTGCGATATAAGTGATATAGCTTTAAAAGCTGGAGGAACAAACTTGGTGGCTTCAATTCCATGCGAAACGAATGATTTATCTTCAAATCAATGCGAAGTAGATGGCTTAGCTTCAAATCCATGCGAAACAAATGGTTTATCTACAAATACTTGTGATATACATTATTTAGCTACAACTGCATGCGAAACAAACGAGTTAGCTTCAAATCCATGCGAAACACATGATTTAGCTTCAAATCAATGCGATGTATAAGGTTTAGCTTCAATTCCATGCGAAACACATGATTTAGCTGCAAATCAATGCGATGTAGAAGGTTTAGCTTCAAATCCATGCGATACACTAGATTTAGCTTCAAATCAATGCGATGTAGAAGGTTCAGCTTCAAATACATACGACACATATGATTTAGCTTCAAATCAATGCGATGTATAAGGTTTAGCTTCAAATCATACGAAAAAAATGATTTAGCTACAAACACTTGGGGTATAAATGATATAGCTTCAAAAGCTCGAGGAACAAACGAGGTAGCTTCAATTCCATGCGAAACAAATGATTTAGCTTCAAATCAATGCGAAACAAATGGTTTAGCTACAAATACTTCTGATATACATTATTTAGCTACAACTCCATGCGAAACGAACGAGTTAGCTTCAAATCCATGCGAAACACATGATGTAGCTTCAAATTAATGCGATGTATAAGGTATAGCTTCAAATCCATGCGAAAGACATGGTTTAGCTTCAAATCAGTGCGTTCTAGGAGGCTTAGCATCAGAACCCATGCGAAACAAACGAGTTAGCTTCAAATCCATGCGAAACACATGATTTATCTTCAAATAAATACGAAGTAGAAGGCTTAGCTTCAAATTCATGCGAAACGAAAGATTCAGCTTCAAATACTTGCGATATAAGTGATATAGCTTCAAATACAGGCGAAACGAACGAGGTAGCTTCAATTCCATGCGAAACAAATGGTTTAGCTGCAAATCAATACGAAGTAGAAGGTTTAGCTTCAAATCCATGCGAAACAAATGGTTTAGCTATAAATACTTGTGATATACATTATTTAGCTACAACTGCATGCGAAACGAACGAGTTAGTTTCAAATCCATGCGAAACACATAATTCAGCTGCAAATCAATGCGATGTAGAAGGTTCAGCTTCAAATCCATGCGAAACACATTATTTAGCTGCAAATCAGTGCGAAGTAGAAGGCTCGGGTTCAAATCAATGCGATTCAAATGGTTCATCTTCAAATACTTGTGAAAGACATGATTTAGCTTCAACTGCATGCGAAACACATGATTTTGCTTCAAATCAATGCGATGTAGAAGGTTTAGCTTCAAATCCATGCAAAACACGTGATTTAACTTCCAATTAATGCGAAGTAGAAGGCTTAGCTTCAAATCCATGCGAATCAAATGGTTTAGTTTCAAATACTTGTGATATACGTTATTTAGATTGAACTGCATGCGCAACGAACGAGTTAGCTTCAAATCCATGCGAAACAAATGATATAGCTTCAAACACTTGGGGTGTAAGTGATATAGCTTCAAATGAAGACTAATCAAAGGAGTTAGCTTCAAAATCCTCGCGATACACATGATTTACCTTCAACTACTAGCGATATAAGTAATGTAGATTCAACTGCAGGCGAAACGAACGAGTTAGCTTGAAATCCATACGAAACACATGATTTAGCTTCAAATCAATTCGAAGGACAAGGCTTAGATTCAAATCCATGCGAAACAAATGATATAGCTTCAAATCAATGCGATGTAGAAGGTTTAGCTTCAAATCCATGCGAAACAAATGATATAGCTTCAAATCAATGCGATGTAGTAGGATCAGCTTCAAATCCATGCGATATAAGTGATATAGCTTCAAAAGTAGGGGGAACAAACGAGGTAGCTTCAAATCCATGCGAAACAAATGGTTTAGCTACAAATACTTGTGATATAAATTATTTAGCTACAGCTGCATGCGAAGCTAACGAGTTAGCTTCAAATCTATGCGAAACACACGATTTATCTTCAAATCAATGCGATGTAGATGGTTTAGCTTCAAATCCATGTGAATCAAATGGTTTAGCTTCAAATACTAGTGATATACGATATTTAGATTGAACTGCATGCGCAATGAACGAGTTAGCTTCAAATCCATGCGAAACACATGATTTAGCTGCAAATCAATGCGATGAAGAAGGTTTAGCTTCAAATCCATGCGATACAAAAGATTTAGCTTCAAATCAATGCGATGTAGTAGGTTCAGCTTCAAATCCATGCGGCACATATGATTTAGCTTCAAATAGTTGGGATATAAGTGATATAGTTTCAAATGGAGGCGATACGAACGAGTTAGCTTCAAATCCATACGACACATATGATTTAGCTTCTAATACTTGCGATATAAGTGATATAGCTTCAAAAGCTGAAGGAACAAGCGAGGTAGCTTCAATTCCATGCGAGACACATGATTTAGCTTCAAATCAATGCGATGTAGAACGATTATCTTCAAATCCATACGAAACACACGATTTAGCTTCAAATCAATTCGAAGGACAAGGCTTAGATTCAAACCCATGCGAAACAAATGATTTAGTTTCAAATGAATGCGAAGTAGAAGGCTTAGCTTCATATACATGCAAAACAAATGGTTTAGCTACAAATACTTGTGATATACATTATTTAGCTACAACTGCATGCGAAACGAACGAGTTAGCTTCAAATCCATGAGATACACATGATTTAGCTTCAAATCAATGCGATGTAGAAGGTTCTGCTTCAAATCCATACGACACATATGATTTAGCTTCAAATACTTGCGATATAAGTGATATAGCTTCAAATGCAGGCGAATCGAACGAGTTAGCATCAAATCCATGCGAAACACATGATTCAGCTGCAAATCAATGCGATGTAGAAGGTTCAGCTTCAAATCGATGCGAAACACATGATTCAGCAGCAAATCAATGCGATGTAGAAGGTTTAGCTTCACATCATGCGAAACACATGATTTAGCTTCAAATACTTGCGATATAAGTGATCTAGCTTAAAATACAGGCGAATCGAACGAGTTAGCTTCAAATCCATGCGAAACACATGATTCAGCTGCAAATCAATGTTATGTAGAAGGCTTAGCTTCAAATTCATACGAGACACATGATTTAGCTTCAAATCAATGCGATGTAGAAGGTTCTGCTTCAAATCCATACGACACATATGATTTAGCTTCAAATACTTGCGATATAAGTGATATAGCTTCAAATGCAGGCGAATCGAACGAGTTAGCATCAAATCCATGCGAAACACATGATTCAGCTGCAAATCAATGCGATGTAGAAGGTTCAGCTTCAAATCGATGCGAAACACATGATTCAGCTGCAAATCAATGCGATGTAGAAGGTTCAGCTTCAAATCGATGCGAAACACATGATTCAGCAGCAAATCAATGCGATGTAGAAGGTTTAGCTTCAAATCATGCGAAACACATTATTTAGCTGCAAATCAGTGCGAAGTAGAAGGCTCAGGTTCAAATCCATGCGATTCAAATGGTTCATCTTCAAATACTTGTGATAGACATGATTTAGCTTCAACTGCATGCGAAACACTTGATTTAGCTTCAAATCAATGTGTTGTAGAAGGTTTAGATTCAAATCCATGCAAAACACGTGATTTAACTTCCAATTAATGCGAAGTAGAAGGCTTAGCTTCAAATCCATGCGAATCAAATGGTTTAGCTTCAAATACTGGTGATATACGTTATTTAGATTTAACTGCATGCGCAACGAACGAGTTAGCTTCAAATCCATACAAAACACATGATTTAGCTGCAAATCAATGCGATGTAGTAGGTTTAGTTTCAAATCCATGGGAAACAAATGATTTAGCGTCAGATACTTGCGATATAAGTGATATAGCTTCAAATGCAGGCGAATCGAACGAGTTAGCTTCAAATCAATGCGAAACACATGATTTAGCAGCAAATCAATGCGATGAAGAAGGTTTAGCTTCAAATCCATGCGAAACAAATGATATAGCTTCAAACACTTGGGGTGTAAGTGATATAGCTTCAAATGAAGACTAATCAAACGAGTTAGCTTCAAAATCCACGCGATACACATGATTTAGCTTCAAATTCTAGCGATATAAGTAATGTAGATTCAACTGCAGGCGAAACGAACGAGTTAGCTTCAAATCCAGTCGAAACACATGATTTAGCTGCAAATCATTGCGATGTAGAAGGTTTAGCTTCAAATCCACGCGAAACATATGATTCAGCTGCAAATCAATGCGATGTAGAAGGTTTAGCTTCACATCCATGCGAAACACATTATTTAGCTGCAAATCAGTGCGAAGTAGAAGGCTCGGGTTCAAATCAATGCGATTCAAATGGTTCATCTTCAAATACTTGTGAAAGACATGATTTAGCTTCAACTGCATGCGAAACACATGATTTAGCTTCAAATCAATGCGATGTAGAAAGTTTAGCTTCAAATCCATGCAAAACAAATGATATAGCTTCAAACACTTGGGGTGTAAGTGATATAGCTTCAAATGAAGATTAATCAAACGAGTTGGCTTCAAAATCCACGCGATACACATGATTTAGCTTCAAATACTAGCGATATAAGTAATGTAGATTCAACTGCAGGCAAAACGAACGAGTTAGCTTCAAATCCATGCGAAACACATGATGTAGCTGAAAATCATTGCGATGTATAAGGTTTAGCTTCAAAACAATAAGAGGTAGAATGTTTAGCTTCAAATCAATAGAATGTAGAAGATTTAGCTTCAAATCAATGCGATGTAGAAGGATTAGCTTCAAATCCATGCGGCACATATGATTTAGCTTCAAATACTTGCGATATAAGTGACATAGTTACAAATGGAGGCAAAACGAACGAGTTAGCTTCAAATCCATGCGAGACACATGACTTAGCTTCAAATCAATGCGATGTAGAAGGTTTAGCTTCAAATCCACGGGAAACATATGATTCAGCTGCAAATCAATGCGATGTAGAAGGTTTAGCTTCACATCCATGCGAAACACATTATTTAGCTGCAAATCAGTGCGAAGTAGAAGGCTCGGGTTCAAATCAATGCGATTCAAATGGTTCATCTTCAAATACTTGTGAAAGACATGATTTAGCTTCAACTGCATGCGAAACACATGATTTAGCTGGAAATCAATGCGATGAAGAAGGTTTGGCTTCAAATCCATGCGAAACAAATGATATAGCTTCAAACACTTGGGGTGTAAGTGATATAGCTTCAAATGATGACTAATCAAACGAGTTAGCTTCAAAATCCACGCGATACACATGATTTAGCTTCAAATATTAGCGATATTATTGATGTAGATTCAACTGCAGGCGAAACGAACGAGTTAGCTTCAAATCCATGCGAAACAAATGATTCAGCTGCAAATCAATGCCATGTAGAAGGTTCAGCTTCAAATCGATGCGAAACACATGATTCAGCTGCAAATCAATGCGATGTAGAAGGTTTAGCTTCAAATCATGCGAAACACATGACTTAGATTCAAATCAATGGGATATAGAAGGTTTAGCTTCAAATCATACGAAAAAAATGATTTAGCTACAAACACTTGGGGTATAAATGATATAGCTTCAAAAGCTGGAGGAACAAACGAGGTAGCTTCAATTCCATGCGAAACAAATGATTTAGCTTCAAATCAATGCGAAACAAATGGTTTAGCTACAAATACTTGTGATATACATTATTTAGCTACAACTCCATGCGAAACGAACGAGTTAGCTTCAAATCCATGCGAAACACATGATGTAGCTTCAAATTAATGCGATGTATAAGGTATAGCTTCAAATCCATGCGAAAGACATGGTTTAGCTTCAAATCAGTGCGTTCTAGGAGGCTTAGCATCAAAACCCATGCGAAACAAACGAGTTAGCTTCAAATCCATGCGAAACACATGATTTATCTTCAAATAAATACGAAGTAGAAGGCTTAGCTTCAAATTCATGCGAAACGAAAGATTCAGCTTCAAATACTTGCGATATAAGTGATATAGCTTCAAATACAGGCGAAACGAACGAGGTAGCTTCAATTCCATGCGAAACAAATGGTTTAGCTGCAAATCAATACGAAGTAGAAGGTTTAGCTTCAAATCCATGCGAAACAACTGGTTTAGCTATAAATACTTGTGATATACATTATTTAGCTACAACTGCATGCGAAACGAACGAGTTAGTTTCAAATCCATGCGAAACACATGATTTAGCTGCAAATCAATGCGATGAAGAATGTTTAGCTTCAAATCCATGCGATACAGAAGATTTAGCTTCAAATCAATGCGATGTAGTAGGTTCAGCTTCAAATCCATGCGGCACATATGATTTAGCTTCAAATAGTTGGGATATAAGTGATATAGTTTCAAATGGAGGCGATACGAACGAGTTAGCTTCAAATCCATACGACACATATGATTTAGCTTCTAATACCTGCGATATAAGTGATATAGCTTCAAAAGCTGAAGGAACAAGCGAGGTAGCTTCAATTCCATGCGAGACACATGATTTAGCTTCAAATCAATTCGAAGGACAAGGCTTAGATTCAAACCCATGCGAAACAAATGATTTAGTTTCAAATGAATGCGAAGTAGAAGGCTTAGCTTCATATGCATGCAAAACAAATGGTTTAGCTACAAATACTTGTGATATACATTATTTAGCTACAACTGCATGCGAAACGAACGAGTTAGCTTCAAATCCATGAGATACACATGATTTAGCTTCAAATCAATGCGATGTAGAAGGTTCTGCTTCAAATCCATACGACACATATGATTTAGCTTCAAATACTTGCGATATAAGTGATATAGCTTCAAATGCAGGCGAATCGAACGAGTTAGCATCAAATCCATGCGAAACACATGATTCAGCTGCAAATCAATGCGATGTAGAAGGTTCAGCTTCAAATCGATGCGAAACACATGATTCAGCAGCAAATCAATGCGATGTAGAAGGTTGAGCTTCAAATCATGCGAAACACATGATTTAGCTTCAAATACTTGCGATATAAGTGATCTAGCTTAAAATACAGGCGAATCGAACGAGTTAGCTTCAAATCCATGCGAAACACATGATTCAGCTGCAAATCAATGTTATGTAGAAGGCTTAGCTTCAAATTCATACGAGACACATGATTTAGCTTCAAATCAATGCGATGTAGAAGGTTTAGCTTCAAATTCACGCGAAATATATGATTTAGCTTCAAACACTTGGGGTATAAGTGATATAGCTTCAAATGCAGACTAATCAAACGAGTTAGCTTCAAAATCCACGCGATACACATGATTTAGCTTCAAATACTTGCGATATAAGTGATCTAGCTTCAAATACAGGCGAATCGAACGAGTTAGCTTCAAATCCATGCGAAACACATGATTCAGCTGCAAATCAATGCGATGTAGAAGGTTCAGCTTCAAATCGATGCGAAACACATGATTCAGCAGCAAATCAATGCGATGTAGAAGGTTTAGCTTCAAATCATGCGAAACACATTATTTAGCTGCAAATCAGTGCGAAGTAGAAGGCTCAGGTTCAAATCCATGCGATTCAAATGGTTCATCTTCAAATACTTGTGATAGACATGATTTAGCTTCAACTGCATGCGAAACACATGATTTAGCTTCAAATCAATGTGTTGTAGAAGGTTTAGATTCAAATCCATGCAAAACACGTGATTTAACTTCCAATTAATGCGAAGTAGAAGGCTTAGCTTCAAATCCATGCGAATCAAATGGTTTAGCTTCAAATACTGGTGATATACGTTATTTAGATTTAACTGCATGCGCAACGAACGAGTTAGCTTCAAATCCATACAAAACACATGATTTAGCTGCAAATCAATGCGATGTAGTAGGTTTAGTTTCAAATCCATGGGAAACAAATGATTTAGCGTCAGATACTTGCGATATAAGTGATATAGCTTCAAATGCAGGCGAATCGAACGAGTTAGCTTCAAATCAATGCGAAACACATGATTTAGCAGCAAATCAATGCGATGAAGAAGGTTTAGCTTCAAATCCATGCGAAACAAATGATATAGCTTCAAACACTTGGGGTGTAAGTGATATAGCTTCAAATGAAGACTAATCATACGAGTTAGCTTCAAAATCCACGCGATACACATGATTTAGCTTCAAATTCTAGCGATATAAGTAATGTAGATTCAACTGCAGGCGAAACGAACGAGTTAGCTTCAAATCCAGTCGAAACACATGATTTAGCTGCAAATCATTGCGATGTAGAAGGTTTAGCTTCAAATCCACGCGAAACATATGATTCAGCTGCAAATCAATGCGATGTAGAAGGTTTAGCTTCACATCCATGCGAAACACATTATTTAGCTGCAAATCAGTGCGAAGTAGAAGGCTCGGGTTCAAATCAATGCGATTCAAATGGTTCATCTTCAAATACTTGTGAAAGACATGATTTAGCTTCAACTACATGCGAAACACATGATTTAGCTTCAAATCAATGCGATGTAGAAAGTTTAGCTTCAAATCCATGCAAAACAAATGATATAGCTTCAAACACTTGGGGTGTAAGTGATATAGCTTCAAATGAAGATTAATCAAACGAGTTGGCTTCAAAATCCACGCGATACACATGATTTAGCTTCAAATACTAGCGATATAAGTAATGTAGATTCAACTGCAGGCAAAACGAACGAGTTAGCTTCAAATCCATGCGAAACACATGATTTAGCTGAAAATCATTGCGATGTATAAGGTTTAGCTTCAAAACAATAAGAGGTAGAATGTTTAGCTTCAAATCAATAGAATGTAGGAGATTTAGCTTCAAATCAATGCGATGTAGAAGGATTAGCTTCAAATCCATGCGGCACATATGATTTAGCTTCAAATACTTGCGATATAAGTGACATAGTTACAAATGGAGGCAAAACGAACGAGTTAGCTTCAAATCCATGCGAGACACATGACTTAGCTTCAAATCAATGCGATGTAGAAGGTTTAGCTTCAAATCCACGGGAAACATATGATTCAGCTGCAAATCAATGCGATGTAGAAGGTTTAGCTTCACATCCATGCGAAACACATTATTTAGCTGCAAATCAGTGCGAAGTAGAAGGCTCGGATTCAAATCAATGCGATTCAAATGGTTCATCTTCAAATACTTGTGAAAGACATGATTTAGCTTCAACTGCATGCGAAACACATGATTTAGCTGGAAATCAATGCGATGTAGAAGGTTTAGTTTCAAATCCATGCGATACACAAGATTTAGCTTCAAATCAATGCGATGTAGTAGGTTCAGCTTCAAATCCATGCGGCACATATGATTTAGCTTCAAATACTTGCGATATAAGTGACATAGTTTCAAATGGCGGCGAAACGAACGAGTTAGCTTCAAATCCATGCGAAACAAATGATTCAGCTGCAAATCAATGCCATGTAGAAGGTTCAGCTTCAAATCGATGCGAAACACATGATTCAGCTGCAAATCGATGGGATATAGAAGGTTTAGCTTCAAATCCATGCAAAACACGTGATTTAACTTCCAATTAATGCGAAGTAGAAGGATTAGCTTCAAATCCATGCGAATCAAATGGTTTAGCTTCAAATACTTGTGATATACGTTATTTAGATTGAACTGCATGCGCAACGAACGAGTCAGCTTCAAATCCATGCGAAACACATGATTTAGCTTCAAATCAATTCGAAGGACAAGGCTTAGATTCAAATCCATGCGAAACAAATGATTTAGCTGCAAATCAATGCGATGAAGAAGGTTTAGCTTCAAATCCATGCGAAACAAATGATATAGCTTCAAACACTTGGGGTGTAAGTGATATAGCTTCAAATGAAGACTAATCAAACGAGTTAGCTTCAAAATCCACGCGATACACATGATTTAGCTACAAATCAATGCGATATAAGTGACATAGTTTCAAATGGAGGCGAAACGAACGAGTTAGCTTCAAATCCATGCGAGACACATGACTTAGCTTCAAATCAATGCGATGTAGAAGGTTTAGCTTCAAATCCACGCGAAACATATGATTTAGCTTCAAACACTTGGGGTATAAGTAATATAGCTTCAAATGCAGACTAATCAAACGAGTTAGCTTCAAAATCCAAGCGATACACATGATTTAGCTTCAAATCAATGTGATGTAGAAGGCTTAGCTTCAAATCCATGCGATACACATGATTAAGTTTCGAATCAATGCGATGTAGATGGTTTGCTTCAAATTCATGCGACACACAAGATTTAGCTTCAAATCAATGCGATGTAGTAGGATCAGCTTCAAATCCATGCGATATAAGTGATATAGCTTCAAAAGTAGGGGAACAAACGAGGTAGCTTCAAATCCATGCGAAACAAATGGTTTAGCTACAAATACTTGTGATATAAATTATTTAGCTACAGCTGCATGCGAAGCTAACGAGTTAGCTTCAAATCTATGCGAAACACACGATTTATCTTCAAATCAATGCGATGTAGATGGTTTAGCTTCAAATCCATGTGAATCAAATGGTTTAGCTTCAAATACTTGTGATATACGATATTTAGATTGAACTGCATGCGCAATGAACGAGTTAGCTTCAAATCCATGCGAAACACATGATTTAGCTGCAAATCAATGCGATGAAGAAGGTTTAGCTTCAAATCCATGCGAAACAAATGATATAGCTTCAAACACTTGGGGTGTAAGTGATATAGCTTCAAATGAAGACTAATCAAACGTGTTAGCTTCAAAATCCACGCGATACACATGATTTAGCTTCAAACACTAGCGATATAAGTAATGTAGATTCAACTGCAGGCGAAACGAACGAGTTAGCTTCAAATCCATGCGAAACACATGATTTAGCTGCAAATCATTGCGATGTAGAAGGTTTAGCTTCAAAACAATAAGAGGTAGAGGGTTTAGCTTCAAATCAATAGAATGTAGAAGATTTAGCTTCAAATCAATGCGATGTAGAAGGTTTAGCTTCAAATCCATACGAAACACTTGATTTAGCTTCAAATCAATTCGAAGGAAAAGGTTTAGATTCAAATCCATGCGAAACAAATGATATAGCTTCAAATCAATGCGATGTAGAAGGTTTAGTTTCAAATCCATGCGATACACAAGATTTAGCTTCAAATCAATGCGATGTAGTAGGTTCAGCTTCAAATCCATGCGGCACATATGATTTAGCTTCAAATACTTGCGATATAAGTGACATAGTTTCAAATGGCGGCGAAACGAACGAGTTAGCTTCAAATCCATGCGAAACAAATGATTCAGCTGCAAATCAATGCCATGTAGAAGGTTCAGCTTCAAATCGATGCGAAACACATGATTCAGCTGCAAATCAATGCGATGTAGAAGGTTTAGCTTCAAATCATGCGAAACACATGACTTAGCTTCAAATCGATGGGATATAGAAGGTTTAGCTTCAAATCCATGCAAAACACGTGATTTAACTTCCAATTAATGCGAAGTAGAAGGATTAGCTTCAAATCCATGCGAATCAAATGGTTTAGCTTCAAATACTTGTGATATACGTTATTTAGATTGAACTGCATGCGCAACGAACGAGTCAGCTTCAAATCCATGCGAAACACATGATTTAGCTTCAAATCAATTCGAAGGACAAGGCTTAGATTCAAATCCATGCGAAACAAATGATTTAGCTGCAAATCAATGCGATGAAGAAGGTTTAGCTTCAAATCCATGCGAAACAAATGATATAGCTTCAAACACTTGGGGTGTAAGTGATATAGCTTCAAATGAAGACTAATCAAACGAGTTAGCTTCAAAATCCACGCGATACACATGATTTAGCTACAAATCAATGCGATATAAGTGACATAGTTTCAAATGGAGGCGAAACGAACGAGTTAGCTTCAAATCCATGCGAGACACATGACTTAGCTTCAAATCAATGCGATGTAGAAGGTTTAGCTTCAAATCCACGCGAAACATATGATTTAGCTTCAAACACTTGGGGTATAAGTAATATAGCTTCAAATGCAGACTAATCAAACGAGTTAGCTTCAAAATCCAAGCGATACACATGATTTAGCTTCAAATCAATGTGATGTAGAAGGCTTAGCTTCAAATCCATGCGATACACATGATTAAGTTTCGAATCAATGCGATGTAGATGGTTTGCTTCAAATTCATGCGACACACAAGATTTAGCTTCAAATCAAAGCGATGTAGTAGGATCAGCTTCAAATCCATGCGATATAAGTGATATAGCTTCAAAAGTAGGGGGAACAAACGAGGTAGCTTCAAATCCATGCGAAACAAATGGTTTAGCTACAAATACTTGTGATATAAATTATTTAGCTACAGCTGCATGCGAAGCTAACGAGTTAGCTTCAAATCTATGCGAAACACACGATTTATCTTCAAATCAATGCGATGTAGATGGTTTAGCTTCAAATCCATGTGAATCAAATGGTTTAGCTTCAAATACTTGTGATATACGATATTTAGATTGAACTGCATGCGCAATGAACGAGTTAGCTTCAAATCCATGCGAAACACATGATTTAGCTGCAAATCAATGCGATGAAGAAGGTTTAGCTTCAAATCCATGCGAAACAAATGATATAGATTGAAACACTTGGGGTATAAGTGATATAGCTTCAAATGAAGACTAATCAAACGAGTTAGCTTTAAAATCCACGCGATACGCATGATTTAGCTACAAATTTTAGCGATATAAGTGATGTAGCTTCAACTGCAGGCGTAACGATCGAGTTAGCTTCAAATCCATGCGAAACACATGATTTAGCTGCAAATCATTGCGATGTAGAAGGTTTAGCTTCAAAACAATAAGAGGTAGAAGGTTTAGCTTCAAATCAATAGAATGTAGAAGATTTAGCTTCAAATCAATGCGATGTAGAAGGTTTAGCTTCAAATCCATACGAAACACTTGATTTAGCTTCAAATCAATTCGAAGGGAAAGGTTTAGATTCAAATCCATGCGAAACAAATGATATAGCTTCAAATCAATGCGATGTAGAAGGTTTAGTTTCAAATCCATGCGATACACAAGATTTAGCTTCAAATCAATGCGATGTAGTAGGTTCAGCTTCAAATCCATGCGGCACATATGATTTAGCTTCAAATACTTGCGATATAAGTGACATAGTTTCAAATGGAGGCGAAACGAACGAGTTAGCTTCAAATCCATGCGAGACACATGATTTAGCTGCAAATCAATGCGATGAAGAAGGTTTAGCTTCAAATCCATGCGAAACAAATGATATAGCTTCAAACAATTGAGGTGTAAGTGATATAGCTTCAAATGAAGACTAATCAAAGGAGTTAGCTTCAAAATCATCGCGATACACATGATTTAGCTTCAAATACTAGCGATATAAGTAATGTAGATTCAACTGCAGGCGAAACGAATGAGTTAGCTTCAAATCCATTCGAAACTCATGATTTAGCAGCAAATCAATGTGATGTAGAAGGTTTAGTTTCAAATCCATGCGATACACAAGATTTAGCTTCAAATCAATGCGATGTAGAAGGTTCATCTTCAAATCCATGCGTCACATATGATTTAGCTTCAAATACTTGCGATATAAGTGATATAGCTTTAAAAGCTGGAGGAACAAACTTGGTGGCTTCAATTCCATGCGAAACGAATGATTTATCTTCAAATCAATGCGAAGTAGATGGCTTAGCTTCAAATCCATGCGAAACAAATGGTTTAGCTACAAATACTTGTGATATACATTATTTAGCTACAACTGCATGCGAAACAAACGAGTTAGCTTCAAATCCATGCGAAACACATGATTTAGCTTCAAATCAATGCGATGTATAAGGTTTAGCTTCAATTCCATGCGAAACACATGATTTAGCTGCAAATCAATGCGATGTAGAAGGTTTAGCTTCAAATCCATGCGATACACTAGATTTAGCTTCAAATCAATGCGATGTAGAAGGTTCAGCTTCAAATACATACGACACATATGATTTAGCTTCAAATCAATGCGATGTATAAGGTTTAGCTTCAAATCATACGAAAAAAATGATTTAGCTACAAACACTTGGGGTATAAATGATATAGCTTCAAAAGCTGGAGGAACAAACGAGGTAGCTTCAATTCCATGCGAAACAAATGATTTAGCTTCAAATCAATGCGAAACAAATGGTTTAGCTACAAATACTTGTGATATACATTATTTAGCTACAACTCCATGCGAAACGAACGAGTTAGCTTCAAATCCATGCGAAACACATGATGTAGCTTCAAATTAATGCGATGTATAAGGTATAGCTTCAAATCCATGCGAAAGACATGGTTTAGCTTCAAATCAGTGCGTTCTAGGAGGCTTAGCATCAAAACCCATGCGAAACAAACGAGTTAGCTTCAAATCCATGCGAAACACATGATTTATCTTCAAATAAATACGAAGTAGAAGGCTTAGCATCAAATTCATGCGAAACGAAAGATTCAGCTTCAAATACTTGCGATATAAGTGATATAGCTTCAAATACAGGCGAAACGAACGAGGTAGCTTCAATTCCATGCGAAACAAATGGTTTAGCTGCAAATCAATACGAAGTAGAAGGTTTAGCTTCAAATCCATGCGAAACAAATGGTTTAGCTATAAATACTTGTGATATACATTATTTAGCTACATCTGCATGCGAAACGAACGAGTTAGTTTCAAATCCATGCGAAACACATAATTCAGCTGCAAATCAATGCGTTGTAGAAGGTTCAGCTTCAAATCCATGCGAAACACATTATTTAGCTGCAAATCAGTGCGAAGTAGAAGGCTCGGGTTCAAATCAATGCGATTCAAATGGTTCATCTTCAAATACTTGTGAAAGACATGATTTAGCTTCAACTGCATGCGAAACACATGACTTAGCTTCAAATCGATGGGATATAGAAGGTTTAGCTTCAAATCCATGCAAAACACGTGATTTAACTTCCAATTAATGCGAAGTAGAAGGATTAGCTTCAAATCCATGCGAATCAAATGGTTTAGCTTCAAATACTTGTGATATACGTTATTTAGATTGAACTGCATGCGCAACGAACGAGTCAGCTTCAAATCCATGCGAAACACATGATTTAGCTTCAAATCAATTCGAAGGACAAGGCTTAGATTCAAATCCATGCGAAACAAATGATTTAGCTGCAAATCAATGCGATGAAGAAGGTTTAGCTTCAAATCCATGCGAAACAAATGATATAGCTTCAAACACTTGGGGTGTAAGTGATATAGCTTCAAATGAAGACTAATCAAACGAGTTAGCTTCAAAATCCACGCGATACACATGATTTAGCTACAAATCAATGCGATATAAGTGACATAGTTTCAAATGGAGGCGAAACGAACGAGTTAGCTTCAAATCCATGCGAGACACATGACTTAGCTTCAAATCAATGCGATGTAGAAGGTTTAGCTTCAAATCCACGCGAAACATATGATTTAGCTTCAAACACTTGGGGTATAAGTAATATAGCTTCAAATGCAGACTAATCAAACGAGTTAGCTTCAAAATCCAAGCGATACACATGATTTAGCTTCAAATCAATGTGATGTAGAAGGCTTAGCTTCAAATCCATGCGATACACATGATTAAGTTTCGAATCAATGCGATGTAGATGGTTTGCTTCAAATTCATGCGACACACAAGATTTAGCTTCAAATCAAAGCGATGTAGTAGGATCAGCTTCAAATCCATGCGATATAAGTGATATAGCTTCAAAAGTAGGGGGAACAAACGAGGTAGCTTCAAATCCATGCGAAACAAATGGTTTAGCCACAAATACTTGTGATATAAATTATTTAGCTACAGCTGCATGCGAAGCTAACGAGTTAGCTTCAAATCTATGCGAAACACACGATTTATCTTCAAATCAATGCGATGTAGATGGTTTAGCTTCAAATCCATGTGAATCAAATGGTTTAGCTTCAAATACTTGTGATATACGATATTTAGATTGAACTGCATGCGCAATGAACGAGTTAGCTTCAAATCCATGCGAAACACATGATTTAGCTGCAAATCAATGCGATGAAGAAGGTTTAGCTTCAAATCCATGCGAAACAAATGATATAGCTTCAAACACTTGGGGTGTAAGTGATATAGCTTCAAATGAAGACTAATCAAACGTGTTAGCTTCAAAATCCACGCGATACACATGATATAGCTTCAAACACTAGCGATATAAGTAATGTAGATTCAACTGCAGGCGAAACGAACGAGTTAGCTTCAAATCCATGCGAAACACACGATTTAGCTGCAAATCATTGCGATGTAGAAGTTTTAGCTTCAAAACAATAAGAGGTAGAAGGTTTAGCTTCAAATCAATAGAATGTAGAAGATTTAGCTTCAAATCAATGCGATGTAGAAGGTTTAGCTTCAAATCCATACGAAACACTTGATTTAGCTTCAAATCAATTCGAAGGGAAAGGTTTAGATTCAAATCCATGCGAAACAAATGATATAGCTTCAAATCAATGCGATGTAGAAGGTTTAGTTTCAAATCCATGCGATACACAAGATTTAGCTTCAAATCAATGCGATGTAGTAGGTTCAGCTTCAAATCCATGCGGCACATATGATTTAGCTTCAAATACTTGCGATATAAGTGACATAGTTTCAAATGGAGGCGAAACGAACGAGTTAGCTTCAAATCCATGCGAGACACATGATTTAGCTGCAAATCAATGCGATGAAGAAGGTTTAGCTTCAAATCCATGCGAAACAAATGATATAGCTTCAAACAATTGAGGTGTAAGTGATATAGCTTCAAATGAAGACTAATCAAAGGAGTTAGCTTCAAAATCATCGCGATACACATGATTTAGCTTCAAATACTAGCGATATAAGTAATGTAGATTCAACTGCAGGCGAAACGAATGAGTTAGCTTCAAATCCATTCGAAACTCATGATTTAGCAGCAAATCAATGTGATGTAGAAGGTTTAGTTTCAAATCCATGCGATACACAAGATTTAGCTTCAAATCAATGCGATGTAGAAGGTTCATCTTCAAATCCATGCGTCACATATGATTTAGCTTCAAATACTTGCGATATAAGTGATATAGCTTTAAAAGCTGGAGGAACAAACTTGGTGGCTTCAATTCCATGCGAAACGAATGATTTATCTTCAAATCAATGCGAAGTAGATGGCTTAGCTTCAAATCCATGCGAAACAAATGGTTTAGCTACAAATACTTGTGATATACATTATTTAGCTACAACTGCATGCGAAACAAACGAGTTAGCTTCAAATCCATGCGAAACACATGATTTAGCTTCAAATCAATGCGATGTATAAGGTTTAGCTTCAATTCCATGCGAAACACATGATTTAGCTGCAAATCAATGCGATGTAGAAGGTTTAGCTTCAAATCCATGCGATACACTAGATTTAGCTTCAAATCAATGCGATGTAGAAGGTTCAGCTTCAAATACATACGACACATATGATTTAGCTTCAAATCAATGCGATGTATAAGGTTTAGCTTCAAATCATACGAAAAAAATGATTTAGCTACAAACACTTGGGGTATAAATGATATAGCTTCAAAAGCTGGAGGAACAAACGAGGTAGCTTCAATTCCATGCGAAACAAATGATTTAGCTTCAAATCAATGCGAAACAAATGGTTTAGCTACAAATACTTGTGATATACATTATTTAGCTACAACTCCATGCGAAACGAACGAGTTAGCTTCAAATCCATGCGAAACACATGATGTAGCTTCAAATTAATGCGATGTATAAGGTATAGCTTCAAATCCATGCGAAAGACATGGTTTAGCTTCAAATCAGTGCGTTCTAGGAGGCTTAGCATCAAAACCCATGCGAAACAAACGAGTTAGCTTCAAATCCATGCGAAACACATGATTTATCTTCAAATAAATACGAAGTAGAAGGCTTAGCATCAAATTCATGCGAAACGAAAGATTCAGCTTCAAATACTTGCGATATAAGTGATATAGCTTCAAATACAGGCGAAACGAACGAGGTAGCTTCAATTCCATGCGAAACAAATGGTTTAGCTGCAAATCAATACGAAGTAGAAGGTTTAGCTTCAAATCCATGCGAAACAAATGGTTTAGCTATAAATACTTGTGATATACATTATTTAGCTACATCTGCATGCGAAACGAACGAGTTAGTTTCAAATCCATGCGAAACACATAATTCAGCTGCAAATCAATGCGTTGTAGAAGGTTCAGCTTCAAATCCATGCGAAACACATTATTTAGCTGCAAATCAGTGCGAAGTAGAAGGCTCGGGTTCAAATCAATGCGATTCAAATGGTTCATCTTCAAATACTTGTGAAAGACATGATTTAGCTTCAACTGCATGCGAAACACATGATTTTGCTTCAAATCAATGCGATGTAGAAGGTTTAGCTTCAAATCCATGCAAAACACGTGATTTAACTTCCAATTAATGCGAAGTAGAAGGCTTAGCTTCAAATCCATGCGAATCAAATGGTTTAGTTTCAAATACTTGTGATATACGTTATTTAGATTGAACTGCATGCGCAACGAACGAGTTAGCTTCAAATCCATGCGAAACATATGATATAGCTTCAAACACTTGGGGTGTAAGTGATATAGCTTCAAATGAAGACTAATCAAAGGAGTTAGCTTCAAAATCCTCGCGATACACATGATTTACCTTCAACTACTAGCGATATAAGTAATGTAGATTCAACTGCAGGCGAAACGAACGAGTTAGCTTGAAATCCATACGAAACACATGATTTAGCTTCAAATCAATTCGAAGGACAAGGCTTAGATTCAAATCCATGCGAAACAAATGATATAGCTTCAAATCAATGCGATGTAGAAGGTTTAGCTTCAAATCCATGCGAAACAAATGATATAGCTTCAAATCAATGCGATGTAGAAGGTTTAGCTTCAAATCCATGCGAAACAAATGATTTAGCTTCAAATACTTGCGATATAAGTGACATAGTTTCAAATGGAGGCGAAACGAACGAGTTAGCTTCAAATCCATGCGAGACACATGACTTAGCTTCAAATCAAGGCGAAGTAGAAGGCTTAGCTTCAAATCCATGCGAATCAAATGGTTTAGCTTCATATACTTGTGATATACGTTATTTAGATTGAACTGCATGCGCAACGAACGAGTTAGCTTCAAATCCATGCGGAACGCATGATTTAGCTGCAAATCAATGCGATGAAGAAGGTTTAGCTTCAAATCCATGCGAAACAAATGATATAGATTGAAACACTTGGGGTATAAGTGATATAGCTTCAAATGAAGACTAATCAAACGAGTTAGCTTTAAAATCCACGCGATACGCATGATTTAGCTACAAATTTTAGCGATATAAGTGATGTAGCTTCAACTGCAGGCGTAACGATCGAGTTAGCTTCAAATCCATGCGAAACACATGATTTAGCTGCAAATTATTGCGATGTATAAGGTTTAGCTTCAAAACAATAAGAGGTAGAAGGTTTAGCTTCAAATCAATAGAATGTAGAAGATTTAGCTTCAAATCAATGCGATGTAGAAGGTTTAGCTTCAAATCCATACGAAACACTTGATTTAGCTTCAAATCAATTCGAAGGAAAAGGTTTAGATTCAAATCCATGCGAAACAAATGATATAGCTTCAAATCAATGCGATGTAGAAGGTTTAGTTTCAAATCCATGCGATACACAAGATTTAGCTTCAAATCAATGCGATGTAGTAGGTTCAGCTTCAAATCCATGCGGCACATATGATTTAGCTTCAAATACTTGCGATATAAGTGACATAGTTTCAAATGGCGGCGAAACGAACGAGTTAGCTTCAAATCCATGCGAAACAAATGATTCAGCTGCAAATCAATGCCATGTAGAAGGTTCAGCTTCAAATCGATGCGAAACACATGATTCAGCTGCAAATCAATGCGATGTAGAAGGTTTAGCTTCAAATCATGCGAAACACATGACTTAGCTTCAAATCGATGGGATATAGAAGGTTTAGCTTCAAATCCATGCAAAACACGTGATTTAACTTCCAATTAATGCGAAGTAGAAGGATTAGCTTCAAATCCATGCGAATCAAATGGTTTAGCTTCAAATACTTGTGATATACGTTATTTAGATTGAACTGCATGCGCAACGAACGAGTCAGCTTCAAATCCATGCGAAACACATGATTTAGCTTCAAATCAATTCGAAGGACAAGGCTTAGATTCAAATCCATGCGAAACAAATGATTTAGCTGCAAATCAATGCGATGAAGAAGGTTTAGCTTCAAATCCATGCGAAACAAATGATATAGCTTCAAACACTTGGGGTGTAAGTGATATAGCTTCAAATGAAGACTAATCAAACGAGTTAGCTTCAAAATCCACGCGATACACATGATTTAGCTACAAATCAATGCGATATAAGTGACATAGTTTCAAATGGAGGCGAAACGAACGAGTTAGCTTCAAATCCATGCGAGACACATGACTTAGCTTCAAATCAATGCGATGTAGAAGGTTTAGCTTCAAATCCACGCGAAACGTATGATTTAGCTTCAAACACTTGGGGTATAAGTAATATAGCTTCAAATGCAGACTAATCAAACGAGTTAGCTTCAAAATCCAAGCGATACACATGATTTAGCTTCAAATCAATGTGATGTAGAAGGCTTAGCTTCAAATCCATGCGATACACATGATTAAGTTTCGAATCAATGCGATGTAGATGGTTTGCTTCAAATTCATGCGACACACAAGATTTAGCTTCAAATCAAAGCGATGTAGTAGGATCAGCTTCAAATCCATGCGATATAAGTGATATAGCTTCAAAAGTAGGGGGAACAAACGAGGTAGCTTCAAATCCATGCGAAACAAATGGTTTAGCCACAAATACTTGTGATATAAATTATTTAGCTACAGCTGCATGCGAAGCTAACGAGTTAGCTTCAAATCTATGCGAAACACACGATTTATCTTCAAATCAATGCGATGTAGATGGTTTAGCTTCAAATCCATGTGAATCAAATGGTTTAGCTTCAAATACTTGTGATATACGATATTTAGATTGAACTGCATGCGCAATGAACGAGTTAGCTTCAAATCCATGCGAAACACATGATTTAGCTGCAAATCAATGCGATGAAGAAGGTTTAGCTTCAAATCCATGCGAAACAAATGATACAGCTTCAAACACTTGGGGTGTAAGTGATATAGCTTCAAATGAAGACTAATCAAACGTGTTAGCTTCAAAATCCACGCGATACACATGATATAGCTTCAAACACTAGCGATATAAGTAATGTAGATTCAACTGCAGGCGAAACGAACGAGTTAGCTTCAAATCCATGCGAAACACATGATTTAGCTGCAAATCATTGCGATGTAGAAGGTTTAGCTTCAAAACAATAAGAGGTAGAAGGTTTAGCTTCAAATCAATAGAATGTAGAAGATTTAGCTTCAAATCAATGCGATGTAGAAGGTTTAGCTTCAAATCCATACGAAACACTTGATTTAGCTTCAAATCAATTCGAAGGGAAAGGTTTAGATTCAAATCCATGCGAAACAAATGATATAGATTCAAATCAATGCGATGTAGAAGGTTTAGTTTCAAATCCATGCGATACACAAGATTTAGCTTCAAATCAATGCGATGTAGTAGGTTCAGCTTCAAATCCATGCGGCACATATGATTTAGCTTCAAATACTTGCGATATAAGTGATATAGCTTTAAAAGCTGGAGGAACAAACTTGGTGGCTTCAATTCCATGCGAAACGAATGATTTATCTTCAAATCAATGCGAAGTAGATGGCTTAGCTTCAAATCCATGCGAAACAAATGGTTTAGCTACAAATACTTGTGATATACATTATTTAGCTACAACTGCATGCGAAACAAACGAGTTAGCTTCAAATCCATGCGAAACACATGATTTAGCTTCAAATCAATGCGATGTATAAGGTTTAGCTTCAATTCCATGCGAAACACATGATTTAGCTGCAAATCAATGCGATGTAGAAGGTTTAGCTTCAAATCCATGCGATACACTAGATTTAGCTTCAAATCAATGCGATGTAGAAGGTTCAGCTTCAAATACATACGACACATATGATTTAGCTTCAATCAATGCGATGTATAAGGTTTAGCTTCAAATCATACGAAAAAAATGATTAGCTACAAACACTTGGGGTATAAATGATATAGCTTCAAAAGCTGGAGGAACAAACGAGGTAGCTTCAATTCATGCGAAACAAATGATTTAGCTTCAAATCAATGCGAAACAAATGGTTTAGCTACAAATACTTGTGATATACATTATTTAGCTACAACTCCATGCGAAACGAACGAGTTAGCTTCAAATCCATGCGAAACACATGATGTAGCTTCAAATTAATGCGATGTATAAGGTATAGCTTCAAATCCATGCGAAAGACATGGTTTAGCTTCAAATCAGTGCGTTCTAGGAGGCTTAGCATCAAAACCCATGCGAAACAAACGAGTTAGCTTCAAATCCATGCGAAACACATGATTTATCTTCAAATAAATACGAAGTAGAAGGCTTAGCATCAAATTCATGCGAAACGAAAGATTCAGCTTCAAATACTTGCGATATAAGTGATATAGCTTCAAATACAGGCGAAACGAACGAGGTAGCTTCAATTCCATGCGAAACAAATGGTTTAGCTGCAAATCAATACGAAGTAGAAGGTTTAGCTTCAAATCCATGCGAAACAAATGGTTTAGCTATAAATACTTGTGATATACATTATTTAGCTACATCTGCATGCGAAACGAACGAGTTAGTTTCAAATCCATGCGAAACACATAATTCAGCTGCAAATCAATGCGTTGTAGAAGGTTCAGCTTCAAATCCATGCGAAACACATTATTTAGCTGCAAATCAGTGCGAAGTAGAAGGCTCGGGTTCAAATCAATGCGATTCAAATGGTTCATCTTCAAATACTTGTGAAAGACATGATTTAGCTTCAACTGCATGCGAAACACATGATTTTGCTTCAAATCAATGCGATGTAGAAGGTTTAGCTTCAAATCCATGCAAAACACGTGATTTAACTTCCAATTAATGCGAAGTAGAAGGCTTAGCTTCAATCCATGCGAATCAAATGGTTTAGTTTCAATACTTGTGATATACGTTATTTAGATTGAACTGCATGCGCAACGAACGAGTTAGCTTCAAATCCATGCGAAACATATGATATAGCTTCAAACACTTGGGGTGTAAGTGATATAGCTTCAAATGAAGACTAATCAAAGGAGTTAGCTTCAAAATCCTCGCGATACACATGATTTACCTTCAACTACTAGCGATATAAGTAATGTAGATTCAACTGCAGGCGAAACGAACGAGTTAGCTTGAAATCCATACGAAACACATGATTTAGCTTCAAATCAATTCGAAGGACAAGGCTTAGATTCAAATCCATGCGAAACAAATGATATAGCTTCAAATCAATGCGATGTAGAAGGTTTAGCTTCAAATCCATGCGAACAAATGATATAGCTTCAAATCAATGCGATGTAGAAGGTTTAGCTTCAAATCCATGCGAAACAAATGATTTAGCTTCAAATACTTGCGATATAAGTGACATAGTTTCAAATGGAGGCGAAACGAACGAGTTAGCTTCAAATCCATGCGAGACACATGACTTAGCTTCAAATCAAGGCGAAGTAGAAGGCTTAGCTTCAAATCCATGCGAATCAAATGGTTTAGCTTCATATACTTGTGATATACGTTATTTAGATTGAACTGCATGCGCAACGAACGAGTTAGCTTCAAATCCATGCGGAACGCATGATTTAGCTGCAAATCAATGCGATGAAGAAGGTTTAGCTTCAAATCCATGCGAAACAAATGATTTAGCTGCAAATCAATGCGATGTAGAAGGTTTAGCTTCAAATCCATGCGATACACTAGATTTAGCTTCAAATCAATGCGATGTAGAAGGTTCAGCTTCAAATACATACGACACATATGATTTAGCTTCAAATCAATGCGATGTATAAGGTTTAGCTTCAAATCATACGAAAAAAATGATTTAGCTACAAACACTTGGGTATAAATGATATAGCTTCAAAAGCTGGAGGAACAAACGAGGTAGCTTCAATTCCATGCGAAACAAATGATTTAGCTTCATATCAATGCGAAACAAATGGTTTAGCTACAAATACTTGTGATATACATTATTTAGCTTCAAATCAATTCGAAGGACAAGGCTTAGATCAAATCCATGCGAAACAAATGATTAGCTTCAAATACTTGCGATATAAGTGACATAGTTTCAAATGGAGGAGAAACGAACGAGTTTAGCTTCAATCCATGCGAGACACATGACTTAGCTTCAAATCAAGGCGATGTAGAAGGTTTAGCTTCAAATCCATGCAAAACACGTGATTTAACTTCCAATTAATGCGAAGTAGAAGGCTTAGCTTCAAATTCATGCGAATCAAATGGTTTAGGTTCAAATACTTGTGATATACGTTATTTAGAGTGAACTGCATGCGCAACGAACGAGTTAGCTTCAAATCCATGCGAAACACATCATTTAGCTGCAAATCAATGCGATGAAGAAGGTTTAGCTTCAAATCCATGCGAAACAAACGATATAGCTTCAAACACTTGGGGTGTAAGTGATATAGATTCAAATGAAGGCTAATCAAACGAGTTAGCTTCAAAATCCACGCGATACACATGATTTAGCTTCAAATACTAGCGATATAAGTAATGTAGATTCAACTGCAGGCGAAACGAACGAGTTAGCTTCAAATCCATGCGAAACACATGATTTAGCTGCAAATCATTGCGATGTAGAAGGTTTAGCTTCAAAACAATAAGAGGTAGAAGGTTTAGCGTCAAATCAATAGAATGTAGTAGATCTAGCTTCAAATCAATGCGATGTAGAAGGTTTAGCTTCAAATCCATACGAAACACTTGATTTAGCTTCAAATGAATTCGAAGGACAAGGCTTAGATTCAAATCCATGCGAAACAAATGATTTAGCTTCAAATCAATGCGATGTAGAAGGTTTAGCTTCAAATCCATGCGATACACAAGATTTAGCTACAAATCAATGCGATGAAGAAGGTTTAGCTTCAAATCCATGCGAAACAAATGATATAGCTTCAAACAATTGACGTGTAAGTGATATAGCTTCAAATGAAGACTAATCAAAGGAGTTAGCTTCAAAATCATCGCGATACACATGATTTAGCTTCAAATACTAGCGATATAAGTAATGTAGATTCAACTGCAGGCGAAACGAATGAGTTAGCTTCAAATCCATTCGAAACTCATGATTTAGCAGCAAATCAATGTGATGTAGAAGGTTTAGTTTCAAATCCATGCAATACACAAGATTTAGCTTCAAATCAATGCGATGTAGAAGGTTCATCTTCAAATTCATGCGTCACGTATGATTTAGCTTCAAATACTTGCGATATAAGTGATATAGCTTTAATAGCTGGAGGAACAAACTTGGTGGCTTCAATTCCATGCGAAACGAATGATTTATCTTCAAATCAATGCGAAGCAGATGGCTTAGCTTCAAATCCATGCGAAACAAATGGTTTAGCTACAAATACTTGTGATATACATTATTTAGCTACAACTGCATGCGAAACAATCGAGTTAGCTTCAAATCCATGCGAAACACATGATTTAGCTTCAAATCAATGCGATGTATAAGGTTTAGCTTCAATTCCATGCGAAACACATGATTTAGCTGCAAATCAATGCGATGTAGAAGGTTTAGCTTCAAATCCATGCGATACACTAGATTTAGCTTCAAATCAATGCAATGTAGAAGGTTCAGCTTCAAATACATACGACACATATGATTTAGCTTCAAATCAATGCGATGTATAAGGTTTAGCTTCAAATCATACGAAAAAAATGATTTAGCTACAAACACTTGGGGTATAAATGATATAGCTTCAAAAGCTGGAGGAACAAACGAGGTAGCTTCAATTCCATGCGAAACAAATGATTTAGCTTCAAATCCATGCGAAAGACATGGTTTAGCTTCAAATCAGTGCGTTCAGGGAGGCTTAGCATCAAAACCCATGCGAAACAAACGAGTTAGCTTCAAATCCATGCGAAACACATGATTTATCTTCAAATAAATACGAAGTAGAAGGCTTAGCTTCAAATTCATGCGAATCAAATGGTTTAGCTTCAAATACTTGTGATATACGTTATTTAGATTGAACTGCATGCGCAACGAACGAGTCAGCTTCAAATCCATGCGAAACACATGATTTAGCTTCAAATCAATTCGAAGGACAAGGCTTAGATTCAAATCCATGCGAAACAAATGATTTAGCTGCAAATCAATGCGATGAAGAAGGTTTAGCTTCAAATCCATGCGAAACAAATGATATAGCTTCAAACACTTGGGGTGTAAGTGATATAGCTTCAAATGAAGACTAATCAAACGAGTTAGCTTCAAAATCCACGCGATACACATGATTTAGCTACAAATCAATGCGATATAAGTGACATAGTTTCAAATGGAGGCGAAACGAACGAGTTAGCTTCAAATCCATGCGAGACACATGACTTAGCTTCAAATCAATGCGATGTAGAAGGTTTAGCTTCAAATCCACGCGAAACATATGATTTAGCTTCAAACACTTGGGGTATAAGTAATATAGCTTCAAATGCAGACTAATCAAACGAGTTAGCTTCAAAATCCAAGCGATACACATGATTTAGCTTCAAATCAATGTGATGTAGAAGGCTTAGCTTCAAATCCATGCGATAGACATGATTAAGTTTCGAATCAATGCGATGTAGATGGTTTGCTTCAAATTCATGCGACACACAAGATTTAGCTTCAAATCAATGCGATGTAGTAGGATCAGCTTCAAATCCATGCGATATAAGTGATATAGCTTCAAAAGTAGGGGGAACAAACGAGGTAGCTTCAAATCCATGCGAAACAAATGGTTTAGCTACAAATACTTGTGATATAAATTATTTAGCTACAGCTGCATGCGAAGCTAACGAGTTAGCTTCAAATCTATGCGAAACACACGATTTATCTTCAAATCAATGCGATGTAGATGGTTTAGCTTCAAATCCATGTGAATCAAATGGTTTAGCTTCAAATACTTGTGATATACGATATTTAGATTGAACTGCATGCGCAATGAACGAGTTAGCTTCAAATCCATGCGAAACAAATGATTTAGCTGCAAATCAATGCGATGAAGAAGGTTTAGCTTCAAATCCATGCGAAACAAATGATATAGCTTCAAACACTTGGGGTGTAAGTGATATAGCTTCAAATGAAGACTAATCAAACGTGTTAGCTTCAAAATCCACGCGATACACATGATTTAGCTTCAAACACTAGCGATATAAGTAATGTAGATTCAACTGCAGGCGAAACGAACGAGTTAGCTTCAAATCCATGCGAAACACATGATTTAGCTGCAAATCATTGCGATGTAGAAGGTTTAGCTTCAAAACAATAAGAGGTAGAAGGTTTAGCTTCAAATCAATAGAATGTAGAAGATTTAGCTTCAAATCAATGCGATGTAGAAGGTTTAGCTTCAAATCCATACGAAACACTTGATTTAGCTTCAAATCAATTCGAAGGAAAAGGTTTAGATTCAAATCCATGCGAAACAAATGATATAGCTTCAAATCAATGCGATGTAGAAGGTTTAGTTTCAAATCCATGCGATACACAAGATTTAGCTTCAAATCAATGCGATGTAGTAGGTTCAGCTTCAAATCCATGCGGCACATATGATTTAGCTTCAAATATTTGCGATATAAGTGACATAGTTTCAAATGGAGGCGAAACGAACGAGTTAGCTTCAAATCCATGCGAAACAAATGATTCAGCTGCAAATCAATGCCATGTAGAAGGTTCAGCTTCAAATCGATGCGAAACACATGATTCAGCTGCAAATCAATGCGATGTAGAAGGTTTAGCTTCAAATCATGCGAAACACATGACTTAGCTTCAAATCGATGGGATATAGAAGGTTTAGCTTCAAATCCATGCAAAACACGTGATTTAACTTCCAATTAATGCGAAGTAGAAGGATTAGCTTCAAATCCATGCGAATCAAATGGTTTAGCTTCAAATACTTGTGATATACGTTATTTAGATTGAACTGCATGCGCAACGAACGAGTCAGCTTCAAATCCATGCGAAACACATGATTTAGCTTCAAATCAATTCGAAGGACAAGGCTTAGATTCAAATCCATGCGAAACAAATGATTTAGCTGCAAATCAATGCGATGAAGAAGGTTTAGCTTCAAATCCATGCGAAACAAATGATATAGCTTCAAACACTTGGGGTGTAAGTGATATAGCTTCAAATGAAGACTAATCAAACGTAATCAAACGTGTTAGCTTCAAAATCCACGCGATACACATGATTTAGCTTCAAACACTAGCGATATAAGTAATGTAGATTCAACTGCAGGCGAAACGAACGAGTTAGCTTCAAATCCATGCGAAACACATGATTTAGCTGCAAATCATTGCGATGTAGAAGGTTTAGCTTCAAAACAATAAGAGGTAGAAGGTTTATCTTCAAATCAATAGAATGTAGAAGATTTAGCTTCAAATCAATGCGATGCAGAAGGTTTAGCTTCAAATCCATACGAAACACTTGATTTAGCTTCAAATCAATTCGAAGGAAAAGGTTTAGATTCAAATCCATGCGAAACAAATGATATAGCTTCAAATCAATGCGATGTAGAAGGTTTAGTTTCAAATCCATGCGATACACAAGATTTAGCTTCAAATCAATGCGATGTAGTAGGTTCAGCTTCAAATCCATGCGGCACATATGATTTAGCTTCAAATACTTGCGATATAAGTGACATAGTTTCAAATGGAGGCGAAACGAACGAGTTAGCTTCAAATCCATGCGAAACAAATGATTCAGCTGCAAATCAATGCCATGTAGAAGGTTCAGCTTCAAATCGATGCGAAACACATGATTCAGCTGCAAATCAATGCGATGTAGAAGGTTTAGCTTCAAATCATGCGAAACACATGACTTAGCTTCAAATCGATGGGATATAGAAGGTTTAGCTTCAAATCCATGCAAAACACGTGATTTAACTTCCAATTAATGCGAAGTAGAAGGATTAGCTTCAAATCCATGCGAATCAAATGGTTTAGCTTCAAATACTTGTGATATACGTTATTTAGATTGAACTGCATGCGCAACGAACGAGTCAGCTTCAAATCCATGCGAAACACATGATTTAGCTTCAAATCAATTCGAAGGACAAGGCTTAGATTCAAATCCATGCGAAACAAATGATTTAGCTGCAAATCAATGCGATGAAGAAGGTTTAGCTTCAAATCCATGCGAAACAAATGATATAGCTTCAAACACTTGGGGTGTAAGTGATATAGCTTCAAATGAAGACTAATCAAACGAGTTAGCTTCAAAATCCACGCGATACACATGATTTAGCTACAAATCAATGCGATATAAGTGACATAGTTTCAAATGGAGGCGAAACGAACGAGTTAGCTTCAAATCCATGCGAGACACATGACTTAGCTTCAAATCAATGCGATGTAGAAGGTTTAGCTTCAAATCCACGCGAAACATATGATTTAGCTTCAAACACTTGGGGTATAAGTAATATAGCTTCAAATGCAGACTAATCAAACGAGTTAGCTTCAAAATCCAAGCGATACACATGATTTAGCTTCAAATCAATGCGATGTAGTAGGATCAGCTTCAAATCCATACGATATAAGTGATATAGCTTCAAAAGTAGGGGGAACAAACGAGGTAGCTTCAAATCCATGCGAAACAAATGGTTTAGCTACAAATACTGGTGATATAAATTATTTAGCTACAGCTGCATGCGAAGCTAACGAGTTAGCTTCAAATCTATGCGAAACACACGATTTATCTTCAAATCAATGCGATGTAGATGGTTTAGCTTCAAATCCATGTGAATCAAATGGTTTAGCTTCAAATACTTGTGATATACGATATTTAGATTGAACTGCATGCGCAATGAACGAGTTAGCTTCAAATCCATGCGAAACACATGATTTAGCTGCAAATCAATGCGATGAAGAAGGTTTAGCTTCAAATCCATGCGAAACAAATGATATAGCTTCAAACACTTGGGGTGTAAGTGATATAGCTTCAAATGAAGACTAATCAAACGTGTTAGCTTCAAAATCCACGCGATACACATGATTTAGCTTCAAACACTAGCGATATAAGTAATGTAGATTCAACTGCAGGCGAAACGAACGAGTTAGCTTCAAATCCATGCGAAACACATGATTTAGCTGCAAATCATTGCGATGTAGAAGGTTTAGCTTCAAAACAATAAGAGGTAGAAGGTTTAGCTTCAAATCAATAGAATGTAGAAGATTTAGCTTCAAATCAATGCGATGTAGAAGATTTAGCTTCAAATCCATACGAAACACTTGATTTAGCTTCAAATCAATTCGAAGGAAAAGGTTTAGATTCAAATCCATGCGAAACAAATGATATAGCTTCAAATCAATGCGATGTAGAAGGTTTAGTTTCAAATCCATGCGATACACAAGATTTAGCTTCAAATCAATGCGATGTAGTAGGTTCAGCTTCAAATCCATACGAAACACATGATTTAGCTTCAAATCAATTCGAAGGACAAGGCTTAGATTCAAATCCATGCGAAACAAATGATATAGCTTCAAATCAATGCGATGTAGAAGGTTTAGCTTCAAATCCATGCGAAACAAATGATATAGCTTCAAATCAATGCGATGTAGAAGGTTTAGCTTCAAATCCATGCGAAACAAATGATTTAGCTTCAAATCAATGCGAAACAAATGGTTTAGCTACAAATACTTGTGATATACATTATTTAGCTACAACTCCATGCGAAACAAACGAGTTAGCTTCAAATCCATGCGAAACACATGATGTAGCTTCAAATTAATGCGATGTATAAGGTTTAGCTTCAAATCCATGCGAAAGACATGGTTTAGCTTCAAATCAGTGCGTTCTAGGAGGCTTAGCATCAAAACCCATGCGAAACAAACGAGTTAGCTTCAAATCCATGCGAAACACATGATTTATCTTCAAATAAATACGAAGTAGAAGGCTTAGCTTCAAATTCATGCGAAACGAAAGATTCAGCTTCAAATACTTGCGATATAAGTGATATAGCTTCAAATACAGGCGAAACGAACGAGGTAGCTTCAATTCCATGCGAAACAAATGGTTTAGCTGCAAATCAATACGAAGTAGAAGGTTTAGCTTCAAATCCATGCGAAACAAATGGTTTAGCTATAAATACTTGTGATATACATTATTTAGCTACAACTGCATGCGAAACGAACGAGTTAGCTTCAAATCCATGCGAAACACATGATTTATCTTCAAATAAATACGAAGTAGAAGGCTTAGCTTCAAATTCATGCGAAACGAAAGATTCAGCTTCAAATACTTGCGATATAAGTGATATAGCTTCAAATACAGGCGAAACGAACGAGTTAGCTTCAAATGCATGCGAAACACATGATTCAGCTGCAAATCAATGCGATGTAGAAGGATTAGCTTCAAATCCATGCCAAACACATGATTTAGCATCAAATCCATGGGATGTAGAAGGTTTAGCTTCAAATCCATGTGAAACAAATGATTTAGCTTCAAACACTTGGGGTATAAGTGATATAGCTTCAAATGCAGACTAATCAAACGAGTTAGCTCCAAAATCCACGCTATACACATGATTCAGCTTCAAATATTTGCGATATAAGTGATGTAGATTCAAGTGCAGGCGAAACGAACGAGTTAGGTTCAAATCCATGCGAGACACATGATTTGGCTGCAAATCAATGCGATGTAGAAGGTTTGGCTTCAAATCCATGCGATACACTAGATTTAGCTTCAAATCAATGCGATGTAGAAGGTTCAGCTTCAAATACATACGACACATATGATTTAGCTTCAAATACTTCCCATATAAATGATATAGCTTCAAAAGCTGGAGGAACAAACGAGGTAGCTTCAATTTCATGCGAAACACATGATTTAGCTTCAAATCAATACGAAGTAGAAGACTTAGCTTTAAATTCATGCGAAACGAAAGATTCAGCTTCAAATACTTGCGATATAAGTGATATAGCTTCAAATACAGGCGAAACGAACGAGTTAGCTTCAAATGCATGCGAAACACATGATTCAGCTGCAAATCAATGCGATGTAGAAGGTTTAGCTTCAAATCCATGCCAAACACATGATTTAGCTTCAAATCCATGGGATGTAGAAGGTTTAGCTTCAAATCCATGTGAAACACATTATTTAGCTGCAAATCAGTGCGAAGTAGAAGGATCAGGTTCAAATCCATGCGATTCAAATGGTTCATCTTCAAATACTTGAGAAAGACATGATTTAGCTTCAACTGCAAGCGAAAAAAACGAGTTAGCTTCAAATCAATGCGATGTAGAAGGCTTAGCTTCAAATCAATAAGAGGTAGAAGGTTTAGCTTCAGATCAATAGAATGTAGAAGGTTTAGCTTCACATCTATGCGAAGTAGAAGGTTTAGCTTCAAATCCATGCGAAAAAAATGGTTTAGCTACAAATACTTGTGATATACATTATTTAGCTACAACTGCATGCGAAACGAACGAGTTTGCTTCAAATCCATGCGAAACATATGATTTAGCTTCAAATCAATGCGATGTAGAAGGTGTAGCTTCAAAAGCTGGAGGAACAAACGAGGTAGTTTCAATTCCATGCGAAACAAATGATTTAGCTTCAAATCAATGCGAAGTAGATGGCTTAGCTTCAAATCCATTCGAAACAAATGGTTTAGTTACAAATACTTGTGACATACATTATTTAGCTACAACTGCATGCGAAACAAACGAGTTAGCTTCAAATCCAAGCGAAACACATGATTTAGCTTCAAACGCTTGGGGTATAAGTGATATAGCTTCAAATGCAGACTAATCAAACGAGTTAGCTTCAAAATCCACGCGATACACATGATTCAGCTTCAAATACTTGCGATATAAGTGATGTAGATTCAACTGCAGGCGAAACGAACGAGTTAGCTTCAAATCCATACGAATCACATGATTTAGCTGCAAATCAATGCGATGTAGATGGTTTATCTTCAAATCCATGCGATACACTAGATTTAGCTTCAAATCAATGAGATGTAGAAGGTTCAGCATCAAATACATACGACACATATAATTTAGCTTCAAATACTTCCGATATTAATGATATAGCTTCAAAAGCTGGAGGAACAAACGGGGTAGCTTCAATTCCATGCGAAACAAATGATTTAGCTTCAAATCAATGCGAAGTAGATGGCTTAGCTTCAAATCCATGCGAAACAAATGGTTTAGCTACAAATACTTGTGATATACTTTATTTAGCTACAACTGCATGCAAAACAAACGAGTTAGCTTCAAATCCATGCGAAACACATGATTTAGCTTCAAATCAATGCGATGTATAAGGATTAGCTTCAAATCCATGCGAAACAAATGATTTAGCTTCAAACACTTGGGGTATAAGTGATATAGCTTCAAATGCAGACTAATCACACGAGTTAGCTTCAAAATCCACGCGATACACATGATTCAGCTTCAAATACTTGCGATATAATTGATGTAGATTCAACTGCAGGCGAAACGAACGAGTGAGCTTCAAATCCATGCGAAACACATGATTTAGCTGCAAATCAATGCGATGTAGAAAGTTTAGCTTCAAATCCATGCTATACACTAGATTTAGCTTCAAATCAATGCGATGTAGAAGGTTCAGCTTCAAATACATACGACACATATGATTTGGCTTCAAATACTTCCGATATAAATGATATAGCTTCAAAAGCTCGAGGAACAAACGAGGTAACTTCAATTCCATGCGAAACAAATGATTTAGCTTCAAATCAATGCGATGTAGAAGGTTTCGCTTCAAATCCATGCGAAACAAATGGTTTAGCTATAAATACTTGTGATATACATTATTTAGCTACAACTGGATGCAAAACGAACGAGTTAGCTACAAATCCATGCGAAACACATGATTTAGCTTCAAATCAATGCCATGTATAAGGTTTGGCTTCAAATCGATGTGATACACATGATTTAGCTTCAAATACTTCCGATATAAATGATATAGATTCAAAAGCTGGAGGAACAAACGCGAAACAAATGATTTAGCTTCAAATCAATGCGATGTAGAAGGTTTAGCTTCAAATCCATACGATACGCTTGATTTAGCTTCAAATCAATGCGATGTAGTAGGTTCAGCTGCAAATAGATACGACCCATATGATTTAGCTTCAAATACTTCCGAAACAAACGAGTTAGCTTCAAATCCATGCCAAACAAATGATTTAGCTTCAAATGAATGCGAAGTAGATGGCTTAGCTTCAAATCCATGCGAAACAAATGGTTTAGCTACAAATACTTGTGATATACATTATTTAGCTACAACTGCATGCGAAACAAACGAGTTAGCTTCAAAACCATGCGAAACACTCGATTCAGCTTCAAATCAATGCGATGTAGAAGGTTTAGCTTCAAATCAATAAGAGGTAGAAGGTTTAGCTTCAGATCAATACAATGTAGAAGGTTTAGCTTCAAATCAATGCGATGTAGAGGGTTTAGCATCAAATCCATGCGAAACAAATGGTAGCTGTAAATACTTGTGATATACATTATTTAGCTACAACTGCATGCGAAACGAACGAGCTAGCTTCAAATCCACGCGAAACACATGATTTAGTTTCAAATTCATGATAAGCACATGGTTAAGCATCATATTCTTGCGAAACAAGTAGTTTAGAATCAGATACTTTTGATAAACATGATTTATCTTTAACTGCATGCGGAACAAACGAGTTAGCTCCAAATGCATGCGATACACATGATTTAGCTTAAATCAATGCGATGTAGAAGGTTTAGCTTCAAATCCCCCCGAAATCAATGATTTTGCTTCAGATACTTGCGATATAAGTGATATAGCTTCAAATGCAGGAGAGTCAAATGAGTTAGCTTCAAATCCATGCGAAACACATGATTTAGCTTCAAATCAATGCGATGTAGAAGGTTTACTTTCAAATCCATGCGAAACAAATGATTTAGCTTGAAACACTGGGGTATAAGCGATATAGCTTCATATGCAGACGAATCAAACGAGTTATCTTGAAAATCCACGCGATACACATGATTCAGCTTCAAATACTTGCGATATAAGTGATGTAGATTCAACTGCAGCCGAAACGAACGAGTGAGCTTCAAATCCATGCGAAACACATGATTTAGCTGCAAATCAATGCGATGTAAAAAGTTTAGCTTCAAATCCATGCGATACACTAGATTTAGCTTCAAATCAATGCGATGTAGAAGGTTTAGCTTCAAAACCATGCGATACACTAGATTTAGCTTCAAACCAATGCGATGTAGAAGGTTCAGCTTCAAATACATACGACACATATGATTTAGCTTCAAATACTTCTGATATAAATGATATAGCTTCAAAAGCTGGAGGAACAAACGAGGTAACTTCAATTCCATGCGAAACAAATGATTTAGCTTCAAATCAATGCGAAGTAGATGGCTTAGCTTCAAATCCATGCGAAACAAATGGTTTAGCTACAAATACTTGTGATATACTTTATTTAGCTACAACTGCATGCGAAACAAATGGTTTAGCTATAAATACTTGTGATATACATTATTTAGCTACAACTGGATGCAAAACGAACGAGTTAGCTACAAATCCATGCGAAACACATGATTTAGCTTCAAATCAATGCCATGTATAAGGTTTAGCTTCAAATCCATGTGATACACATGATTTAGCTTCACATACTTCCGGTATAAATGATATAGATTCAAAAGCTGGAGGAACAAACGGGGTACCTTCAATTCCATGCGAAACAAATGATTTAGCTTCAAATCAATGCGAAGTAGATAGCTTAGCTTCAAATCCATACGATACGCTAGATTTAGCTTCAAATCAATGCGATGTAGTAGGTTCAGCTGCAAATAGATACGACCCATATGATTTAGCTTCAAATACTTCCGAAACAAACGAGTTAGCTTCAAATCCATGCCAAACAAATGATTTAGCTTCAAATGAATGCGAAGTAGATGGCTTAGCTTCAAATCCATGCGAAACAAATGGTTTAGCTACAAATACTTGTGATATACATTATTTAGCTACAACTGCATGCGAAACAAACGAGTTAGCTTCAGAACCATGCGAAACACTTGATTCAGCTTCAAATCAATGCGATGTAGAAGGTTTAGCTTCAAATCAATAAGAGGTAGAAGGTTTAGCTTCAGATCAATAGAATGTAGAAGGTTTAGCTTCAAATCAATGCGATGTAGAGGGTTTAGCTTCAAGTCCATGCGAAACAAATGGTTTAGATGTAAATACTTGTGATATACATTATTTAGCTACAACTGCATGCGAAACGAACGAGCTAGCTTCAAATCCACGCGAAACACATGATTTAGTTTCAAATTCATGATAAGCACATGGTTAAGCATCATATTCTTGCGAAACAAGTAGTTTAGAATCAGATACTTTTGATAAACATGATTTATCTTTAACTGCATGCGGAACAAACGAGTTAGCTCCAAATGCATGCGATACACATGATTTAGCTTAAATCAATGCGATGTAGAAGGTTTAGCTTCAAATCCCCCCGAAATCAATGATTTTGCTTCAGATACTTGCGATATAAGTGATATAGCTTCAAATGCAGGAGAGTCAAATGAGTTAGCTTCAAATCCATGCGAAACACATGATTTAGCTTCAAATCAATGCGATGTAGAAGGTTTACTTTCAAATCCATGCGAAATAAATGATTTAGCTTGAAACACTTGGGATATAAGCGATATAGCTTCAAATGCAGACGAATCAAACGAGTTAGCTTGAAAATCCACGCGATACACATGATTCAGCTTCAAATACTTGCGATATAAGTGATGTAGATTCAACTGCAGCCGAAACGAACGAGTGAGCTTCAAATCCATGCGAAACACATGATTTAGCTTAAATCAATGCGATGTAGAAGGTTTAGCTTCAAATCCCCCCGAAATCAATGATTTTGCTTCAGATACTTGCGATATAAGTGATATAGCTTCAAATGCAGGAGAGTCAAATGAGTTAGCTTCAAATCCATGCGAAACACATGATTTAGCTTCAAATCAATGCGATGTAGAAGGTTTACTTTCAAATCCATGCGAAACAAATGACTTAGCTTGAAACACTTGGGATATAAGCGATATAGCTTCAAATGCAGACGAATCAAACGAGTTAGCTTGAAAATCCACGCGATACACATGATTCAGCTTCAAATACTTGCGATATAAGTGATGTAGATTCAACTGCAGCCGAAACGAACGAGTGAGCTTCAAATCCATGCGAAACACATGATTTAGCTGCAAATCAATGCGATGTAAAAAGTTTAGCTTCAAATCCATGCGATACACTAGATTTAGCTTCAAATCAATGCGATGTAGAAGGTTTAGCTTCAAATCCATGCGATACACTAGATTTAGCTTCAAACCAATGCGATGTAGAAGGTTCAGCTTCAAATACATACGACACATATGATTTAGCTTCAAATACTTCTGATATAAATGATATAGCTTCAAAAGCTGGAGGAACAAACGAGGTAACTTCAATTCCATGCGAAACAAATGATTTAGCTTCAAATCAATGCGAAGTAGATGGCTTAGCTTCAAATCCATGCGAAACAAATGGTTTAGCTACAAATACTTGTGATATACTTTATTTAGCTACAACTGCATGCGAAACAAACGAGTTAGCTTCAAATCCATGCGAAACAAATGGTTTAGCTATAAACACTTGTGATATACATTATTTAGCTACAACTGGATGCAAAACGAACGAGTTAGCTACAAATCCATGCGAAACACATGATTTAGCTTCAAATCAATGCCATGTATAAGGTTTAGCTTCAAATCCATGTGATACACATGATTTAGCTTCAAATACTTCCGATATAAATGATATAGATTCAAAAGCTGGAGGAACAAACGGGGTAGCTTCAATTCCATGCGAAACAAATGATTTAGCTTCAAATCAATGCGATGTAGAAGGTTTAGCTTCAAATCCATACGATACGCTAGATTTAGCTTCAAATCAATGCGATGTAGTAGGTTCAGCTGCAAATAGATACGACCCATATGATTTAGCTTCAAATACTTCCGAAACAAACGAGTTAGCTTCAAATCCATGCCAAACAAATGATTTAGCTTCAAATGAATGCGAAGTAGATGGCTTAGCTTCAAATCCATGCGAAACAAATGGTTTAGCTACAAATACTTGTGATATACTTTATTTAGCTACAACTGCATGCGAAACAAACGAGTTAGCTGCAAATCCATGCGAAACACATGATTTAGCTTCAAATCAATGCGATGTAGAAGGTTTAGCTTCAAATCCATGCGAAAAAAATGGTTTAGCTATAAATACTTGTGATATACATTATTTAGCTACAACTGGATGCAAACGAACGAGTTAGCTACAAATCCATGCGAAACACATGATTTAGCTTCAAATAAATGCGATGTATAAGGTTTAGCTTCAAATCCATGCGAAACAAATGATTTAGCTTCAAATCAATGCGATGTAGAAGGTTCAGCTTCAAATACATAAGACACATATGATTTAGCTTCAAATACTTCCGATATAAATGATATAGCTTCAAAAGCTGGAGGAACAAACGGGGTAGCTTCAATTCCATGCGAAACAAATGATTTAGCTTCAAATCAATGCGAAGTAGATGGCTTAGCTTCAAATCCATGCGAAACAAATGGTTTAGCTACAAATACTTGTGATATACATTATTTAGCTACAACTGCATGCGAAACAAACGAGATAGCTTCAAATCCATGCGAAACACATGATTTTGCTTCAAATCAATGCGATGTATAAGGTTTAGCTTCAAATCCATGCGATACACATGATTTAGCTTCAAATCAATACGATGTAGTAGGTTCAGCTTCAAATTCATGCGATATAAGTGATATAGCTTCAAAAGCAGGAGGAACAAACGAGGTGGCTTCAATTCCATGCGAAACAAATGATTTAGCTGCAAATCAATACGAAGTAGAAGGTTTTGCTTCAAATCCATACGAAAAAAATGGTTTAGCTACAAATACTTGTGATATACATTATTTAGCTACAACTGCATGCGAAACGAACGAGTTAGCTTCAAATCCCTGCGAAACACATGATTTATCTTCAAATAAATTCGAAGTAGAAGGCTTAGCTTCAAATTCATGCGAAACAATCGAGTTAGCTTCAAATCCATGCGAAACACATGATTTAGCTTCAAATCCATGCGAATCAAATGATTTAGCTTCAAATCAATGCGAAGTAGATGGCTTAGCTTCAAATCCATGCGAAACAAATGGTTTAGCTACAAATACTTGTGATATACATTATTTAGCTACAACTGCATGCGAAACAAACGAGTTAGCTTCAAAACCATGCGATACACTAGATTTAGCTTCAAATCAATGCGATGTAGAAGGTCCAGCTTCAAATACATACGACACATATTATTTAGCTTCAAATACTTCCGATATAAATGATATAGCTTCAAAAGCTGGAGGAACAAACGAGGTAGCTTTAATTACATGCGAAACAAATGATTTAGCTTCAAATCAATGCGAAGTAGATGGCTTAGATTCAAATCCATGTGAAACAAATGGTTTAGCTACAAATACTTGTGATATACATTATTTAGCTACAACTGCATGCGAAACAAACGAGTTAGCTTCAAATCCATGCGAAACTCATGATTTAGCTTCAAATCAATGCGATGTAGAAGATTTAGCTTCAAATCCATGCGATACACTAGATTTAGCTTCAAATCAATGCGATGTAGAAGGTTCAGCATCAAATACATACGACAGATATGATTTAGCTTCAAATACTTCCGATATAAATGATATAGATTCAAAAGCTGGAGGAACAAACGAGGTAGCATCAATTCCATGCGAAACAAATGATTTAGCTTCAAATCAATGCGAAGTAGATAGCTTAGCTTCAAATCCATTCGAAACAAATGGTTTAGCTACAAATACTTGTGATATACTTTATTTAGCTACAGCTGCATGCGAAACAAACGAGTTAGCTTCAAATCCATGCGAAACACATGACTTCGCTTCAAATCAATGCGATGTATAAGGATTAGCTTCAAATCCATGCGAAACAAATGATTTAGCTTCAAACACTTGGGGTATAAGTGATATAGCTTCAAATGCAGACTAATCAAACGAGTTAGCTTCAAAATCCACGCGATACACATGATTCAGCTTCAAATACTTGCGATATAAGTGATGTAGATTCAACTGCAGACGAAACGAACGAGTTAGCTTCAAATCCATGCGAAACACATGATTTAGCTTCAAATCATTGCGATGTATAAGGTTTAGCTTCAAATCCATGCGATATACATGATTTAGCTTCAAATCAATACGATGTAGTAGGTTCAGCTTCAAATCCATGCGATATAAGTGATATAGCTTCAAAAGTAGGAGGAACAAACGAGGTAGCTTCAATTCCATGCGAAACAAATGATTTAGCTTCAAATCAATGCGAAGTAGATGGCTTAGCTTCAAATCCATGCGAAACAAATGGTTTAGCTACAAATACTTGTGATATACTTTATTTAGCTACAACTGCTTGCGAAACAAACGAGTTAGCTGCAAATCCATGCGAAACACATGATTTAGCTTAAAATACTTGCGATATAAGTGATGTAGATTCAACTGCTGGCGAAACGAACGAGTGAGGTTCAAATCCATGCGAAACACATGATTTAGCTTCAAATCAATGCGATGTAGAAGGTTCAGCATCAAATACATACGACACATATGATTTAGCTTCAAATACTTCCGATATAAATGATATAGCTTCAAAAGCTGGAGGAACAAACGGGGTAGCTTCAATTCCATGCGAAACAAATGATTTCGCTTCAAATCAATGCGAAGTAGATGGCTTAGCTTCAAATCCATGCGAAACAAATGATTTAGCTTCAAATCAATGCGAAGTAGATGGCTTAGCTTCAAATCCATGCGAAACAAATGGTTTAGCTACAAATACTTGTGATATACTTTATTTAGCTACAACTGCATGCGAAACAAACGAGTTAGCTTCAAATCCATGCGAAACAAATGGTTTAGCTATAAATACTTGTGATACACATTATTTAGCTACAAGTGGATGCAAAACGAACGAGTTAGCTACAAATCCATGCGAAACACATGATTTAGCTTCAAATCAATGCCATGTATAAGGTTTAGCTTCAAATCCATGTGATACACATGATTTAGCTTCAAATACTTCCGATATAAATGATATAGATTCAAAAGCTGGAGGAACAAACGGGGTAGCTTCAATTCCATGCGAAACAAATGATTTAGCTTCAAATCAATGCGATGTAGAAGGTTTAGATTCAAATCCATACGATACGCTAGATTTAGCTTCAAATCAATGCGATGTAGTAGGTTCAGCTGCAAATAGATACGACCCATATGATTTAGCTTCAAATACTTCCGAAACAAACGAGTTAGCTTCAAATCCATGCCAAACAAATGATTTAGCTTCAAATGATTGCGAAGTAGATGGCTTAGCTTCAAATCCATGCGAAACAAATGGTTTAGCTACAAATACTTGTGATATACATTATTTAGCTACAACTGCATGCGAAACAAACGAGTTAGCTTCAAAACCATGCGAAATACTCGATTCAGCTTCAAATCAATGCGATGTAGAAGGTTTAGCTTCAAATCAATAAGAGGTAGAAGGTTTAGCTTCAGATCAATAGAATGTAGAAGGTTTAGCTTCAAATCAATGCGATGTAGAGGGTTTAGCTTCAAATCCATGCGAAACAAATGGTTTAGCTGTAAATACTTGTGATATACATTATTTAGCTACAACTGCATGCGAAACGAACGAGCTAGCTTCAAATCCACGCGAAACACATGATTTAGTTTCAAATTCATGATAAGCACATGGTTAAGCATCATATTCTTGCGAAACAAGTAGTTTAGAATCAGATACTTTTGATAAACATGATTTATCTTTAACTGCATGCGGAACAAACGAGTTAGCTCCAAATGCATGCGATACACATGATTTAGCTTATATCAATGCGATGTAGAAGGTTTAGCTTCAAATCCCCCCGAAATCAATGATTTTGCTTCAGATACTTGCGATATAAGTGATATAGCTTCAAATGCAGGAGAGTCAAATGAGTTAGCTTCAAATCCATGCGAAACACATGATTTAGCTTCAAATCAATGCGATGTAGAAGGTTTACTTTCAAATCCATGCGAAACAAATGATTTAGCTTGAAACACTTGGGATATAAGCGATATAGCTTCAAATGCAGACGAATCAAACGAGTTAGCTTGAAAATCCACGCGATACACATGATTCAGCTTCAAATACTTGCCATATAAGTGATGTAGATTCAACTGCAGCCGAAACGAACGAGTGAGCTTCAAATCCATGCGAAACACATGATTTAGCTGCAAATCAATGCGATGTAAAAAGTTTAGCTTCAAATCAATGCGATGTAGAAGGTTTAGCTTCGAATCCATGCGAATCAAATGATTTAGCTTCAAATACTTGTGATATACATGATATAGCTTCAAATGCAGACGGAAAAAACGTGTTAGCTTCAAATCCATGCGAAAGACATGATTTAGCTTCAAATCAGTGCGTTCTAGGAGGCTGGGCATCAAAACCCATGCGAAACAAACGAGTTAGCTTCAAATCCATGCGAAACACATGATTTAGCTTCAAATAAATTCGAAGTAGAAGACTTAGCTTCAAATTCATGCGAAACGAAAGATTCAGCTTCAAATACTTGCGCTATAAGTGATATAGCTTCAAATACTGGGGAAACGATCGAGTTAGCTTCAAATCCATGCGAAACACATGATTCAGCTGCAAATCAATGCGATGTAGAAGGTTTAGCTTCAAATCCATGCCAAACACATGATTTAGCTTCAAATCCATGGGATGTAGAAGGTTTAGCTTCAAATCCATGCGAAACATATTATTTAGCTGCGAATCAGTGCGATGTTGAAGGCTCAGGTTCAAATCCATGCGATTCAAATGGTTTCATCTTGAAATACTTGTGAAAGACATGATTTAGCTTCAACTGCATGCGAAACAAACGAGTTAGCTTCAATTCCATGCGAAACAAATGATTTAGCTTCAAATCAATGCGAAGTAGATGGCTTAGCTTCAAATCCATACGAAAAAAATGGTTTAGCTACAAATACTTGTGATATACATTATTTAGCTACAACTGCATGCGAAACGAACGAGTTAGCTTCAAATCCATGCGAAACACATGATTTATCTTCAAATAAATTCGAAGTAGAAGGCTTAGCTTCAAATTCATGCGAAACGAAAGATTCAGTTTCAAATACTTGCGATATAAGTGATATAGCTTCAAATACAGGCGAAACGAACGAGTTAGCTTCAAGTCCATGCGAAACACATGATTCAGCTGCAAATCAATGCGATGTAGAAGGTTTAGCTTCAAATCCATGCCAAACACATGATTTAGCATCAAATCCATGGGATGTAGAAGGTTTAGCTTCAAATCCATGCGAAACAAATGATTTAGCTTCAAACACTTGGGGTATAAGTGATATAGCTTCAAATGCAGACTAATCAAACGAGTTAGCTTCAAAATCCACGCGATACACATGATTCAGCTTCAAATACTTGCGATATAAGTGATCTAGATTCAACTGCAGGCGAAACGAACGAGTTAGCTTCAAATCCATGCGAAACACATGATTTAGCTTCAAATCAATGCGAAGTAGATGGCTTAACTTCAAATCCATGCGAAACAAATGGTTTAGCTACAAATACTTGTGATATACATTATTTAGCTACAACTGCATGCGAAACAAACGAGTTAGCTTCTAATCCATGCGGAACACATGATGTAGCTTCAAATCAATGCGATGTATAAGGTTAGCTTCAAATCCATGCGAAAGACATGATTTAGCTTCAAATCAGTGCGTTCTAGGCGGCTTAGCATCAAAACCCATGCAAAACAAACGAGTTAGCTTCAAATCCATGCGAAATGGTCATGATCAAATCAAACCGAAGTAGAAGGAGTAGCTTCACATCCATGCGAAACAGATGGTTTGGCTTCAAATATTTGTGATATACATGATTTAGTATCAACTGCGTGCGAAACAATCGAGTGAGCTTCAAATCCAAGCGAAACAATGATTTAGCTTCAAATCATTGTGATGTAGAAGGTTTAGTCTCAAATCCGCCCGAAACGAATGATTTAACTTCAAATACTTGCGATATAAGTGATATAGCTTCAAATGCAGACGAATCAAACGAGTTAGCTTCAAAATCCATTCGATACACATGATTTAGCTTCAAATCATTGCGAAAATCATGATTTAGCTTCAAAATCAATGCGAACTAGATGTCTTAGCTTCAAAACCATGTGAAACAAATGATTAAGCTTCAAATCAATGCGAAGTAGAAAGCTTATCTTCAAATCCATGCGAAACGAAAGATTTAGCTTTAAATACTTGCGAATATAAGTGATATAGTTTCAAATACAGACGACACAAACGAGTTTGCTTCAAATCCATGCGAAACACATGATTTATATTCAAATCAATGCGAAGTAGAAGTCTTGGCTTTGAATCCATGCGAAACAAATGGATTCGCTTCAAATACTTGCGATATAAATGAAATAGCTTCAAATGCCGGCGACACAAACGAGTTAGCCTCAAATCCATGCAAAGAACATGAGTAAGCTAAAAATGCATGCGAAAAACATGATTTAGGTTCAAATTCATGGGAAACACGTGGTATAGCTTCAAATACATGCGAGACAAATTGTTTAGCTTCAGATATTTATGCTTAAACTTCAACTGCATGCGAAACAAACGAGTTAGCTTCAAATCCAAGCTAAACACATGACTAAGCTTCAAATGCATGCGAAACAAATGATTTAGATTCAAATACTTGCGGTAGAAGTGATATCGATTCAAATGCAGACGAAACAAACGAGTTAGTTTCAAATCCAAACGAAACGCATGATTTAGATACAAATCAATGCGATGTAGAAGGTTTAGTTTCAAATCCATGCGAAACAAATCAATTAGCTTCAAATACTTGCGACATAAGTGATATAGATACAAATGCAGAAGAAGCAAACGAGTTAGCTTCAAAGCCATGCGATATACACGATGTAGCTGCAAAACAATGCGACGTAGAAGGTTTAGTTTCTAATCCATGCAAAACAAACGATTTAGTATTAGATACTTGGGATATAAATGATATAACTTCAAATGCAGGCGGAACAAACGAGTTAGCTCCAAATCCATGCGAAACACATGATTTAGATTCAAATTCATGCGAAACACATGGTTTTGATTCATATTATTGCGAAACAAATGGGTTATATTCAGATACTTGTGATAAACAGAATTTAGCTTCAACTGCGTGCGAAGCAAACGAATAAAGCTTCAAATCAATGCGATACACATGATTAAGCTTCAAATCAATTCGAAGTAGAAGGCTTAGCTTCAAATCCAAGCGATACTAATTATTTAGCTTCAAATACTTTCGATATAAGTGATATAGCTTCAAATGCAGGCGAAACAAACGAGTTAGCTTCAAATCCATGCGAAACACATGATTTAGCTTCAAATCCATGAGAAACACATGATTTAGCTTCAAATCAATGCGATGTAGAAGGTTTAGCTTCAAATCCGCTCGAAACAAATGATTTAGCTTCAAATACCTGCGATATAAGTGATATAACTTCAAATGCAGGCGAACCAAACGAGTTAGCTTCTAATCCATGTAGAACACATGATTTAGCTACCAATCAATGCGAAGTAGAAGGCTTAGCTTCAATTCCATGCGAAACGAAAGATTTAGCTTCAAATACTTGCGAATATAAGTGATATAGCTGCAAACGCAGGCGAAACAAATGAGTTAGTTACAGATCCATGCGATACACATGATTTGGGTTCAAATCAAACCGAAGTAGAAGGAGTAGCTTCACATCCATGCGAAACAGATGGTTCAGCTTCAAATATTTGTGATATACATGATTTAGTTTCAACTGCATGCGAAACAATCGAGTGAGCTTCAAATCCAAGCGATACACTAGATTTAGCTTCAAATCAATGCGATGTAGAAGGTTCAGCTTCAAATCCATGCGATACATATGCTTTAGCTTCAAATACTTCCGATATAAATGATATAGCTTCAAAAGCTGGAGGAACAAACGAGGTAGCTTCAATTCCATGCGAAACAAATGATTTAGCTGCAAATCAATACGAAGTAGAAGGTTTAGCTTCAAATCCATGAGAAACAAATGGTTTAGCTACAAATACTTGCGATATACATGATATAGCTTCAAATGCAGACGGAAAAAACGAGTTAGCTTCAAATCCATGCCAAACACATGACTTAGCTTCAAATCCATGGGATGTAGAAGGTTTAGCTTCAAATCCATGCGAAACATATTATTTAGCTGCAAATCAGTGCGATGTAGAAGGCTCAGGTTCAAATCCATGCGATTCAAATGGTTCATCTTCAAATACTTGTGAAAGACATGATTTAGCTTCAACTGCATGCGAAACAAACGAGTTAGCTTCTAATCCATGCGGAACACATGATGTAGCTTCAAATCAATGCGATGTATAAGGTTTAGCTTCAAATCCATGCGAAAGACATAATTTAGCTCCAAACCGTGAGTTCTAGGCGGCTTAGCATCAAAACCCATGCAAAACAAACGAGTTAGCTTCAAATCCATGCGAAATGGTCATGATCAAATCAAACCGAAGTAGAAGGAGTAGCTTCACATCCATGCGAAACAGATGGTTTAGCTTCAAATATTTGTGATATACATGATTTAGTATCAACCCCGTGCGAAACAATCGAGTGAGCTTCAAATCCAAGCGAAACAATGATTTAGCTTCAAATCATTGTGATGTAGAAGGTTTAGTCTCAAATCCGCCCGAAACGAATGATTTAACTTCAAATACTTGCGATATAAGTGATATAGCTACAAATGCAGGCGACCCAAATGAGTTAGCTTCAAATCCATGTAGAACACATGATTTAACTTCAATTCAATGCGAAGTAGAAGGCTTATCTGCAAATCCATTGGATACAAATTGTTTAGCTTCAAATACTTGGGATATACATGATTTAGCTTCAACTGCATTCGAAAGAGACGAGTTAGCTTAGAATCCACGCGAAATACATTATTTAGCTTCAAGACAATGCGAATTAGAAGGCTTAGCTTCAAATCCATGCGAAACAAATGATTTTTCTTCAAATACTTGCGGTATAAGTGATATAGCTTCAAATGCAGGCGAAACAAATGAGTTAGCTTCAAAACCATGCGAGACACATGATTTAGCTTCAAATCAAGGCAAAGTAGAAGGCATAAGCCTTTTGAAGATAATCTTCAAACCCATGCGAAACACATTATTTACCGTCAAGTACTTGCGGTATAAATGAAATAGCGTCAAATGCAGGCGAAACAAGTGAGTTCGTTTCGAAACCATTCGAAATACATGATTTAGCTTTATATCAATGCGATGTGGAAGGCTTAGCATCAAATCCAGGCGGAACAAATGGTTTAGCATCAAATACTTGCGGTATAAGTGATAAAGCTTCAAATGCAGGCGAAACAAATGAGTTAGTTTCAAATCCATGAGAGACACATGATTTAGCTTCAAATCAAAGCGAAGTAGAAGGCTTAGCTTCAAATCCAAGCGAATCACATGATTTATCTTCAAATTCATGCGAAACACATGGTTTAGTTTCAATTCCATGCGAATCAAATGGTTTAGCTACAAATACTTGTGATATACATGATTTAGCTTGAACTGCGTGCGAAGCAAACGAATAAGCTTCAAATCAATGCGATACACATGATTAAGCTTCAAATCAATTCGAAGTAAAAGGCTTAGCTTCAAATCCAAGCGACACTAATTATTTAGCTTCAAATACTTGCGATATAAGTGATATAGCTTCAAAAGCTGGTCAAACAAACGAGTTAGCTCCACATCCATGCGAAACAGATGGTTTAGCTTCAAATATTTGTGATATACATGATTTAGTTTCAACTGCATGCGAAACAATCGAGAGAGCTTCAAATCCAAGCGAAACAATGATTTAGCCTTAAATCAAAGCGAAGTAGAAGGCTTAGCTTCAAATGCAAGCGAATCACATGATTATCTTCAAATCAATGCGAAGTAGAATAATTAGCATCAAATCCATGCGGCACAAATAATGTAGCATCAAATCAATGCGAAGTAGACAGACTAGCTTCAAATCCATGTGAAACAAATGATTTAGCTACAAATACTTGTGATATACATTATTTAGCTACAACTGCATGCGAAACAAACGAGTTAGCTTCAAATCCATGCGAAACACATGATTTAGCTTAAAATCATTGCGATGTATAAAGTTTAGCTTCAAATCCATGCGATAGACATGATTTAGATTCAAATCAATACGATGTAGTAGGTTCAGCTTCAAATCCATGCGATATAAGTGATGTAGCTTCAAAAGCAGGGGGAACAAACGAGGTAGCTTCAATTCCATGCGAAACAAATGATTTAGCTGCAAATCAATTCGAAGTAGAAGGTTTAGCTTCAAATCCATGCGAATCAAATGATTTAGCTTCAAATACTTGTGATATACATGATATAGCTTCAAATGCAGGCGGAAAAAACGAGTTAGATTCAAATCCATGCGAAACACATGATTTAGGTTCAGATACTTGCGATATAAGTGATATAGCTTCATATGCAGGCGAAGCAAACGAGTTATTGTCGAATCCATGCGAAACACATGATTTAACTTCAAATCAATTCGAAGTAGGAGGATTAGCTTCAAATCCATGCGAAACAAATGATTTAAATCCAAATCCAAGCGAAAAACATGATTTAGCTTCAAATCAATGCGAAGTTTAAGGCTTAGCTTCAAAACCATGCGACACAAATTATTTAGCTTCAAATACTTGCAACATAAGTCATATAGATTCGAATGCAGGCGAAACAAAAGTTTTAGCTCCAAATCCATGCGAAACATATGATTTAGCTTCAAATACTTGCGATATAAGTGATATAGCTTCAAATGCAGACGAATCAAACGAGTTAGCTTCAAAATCCATTCGATACACATGATTTAGCTTCAAATCATTGCGAAAATCATGATTTAGCTTCAAAATCAATGCGAACTAGATGTCTTAGCTTCAAAACCATGTGAAACAAATGATTAAGCTTCAAATCAATGCGAAGTAGAAAGCTTATCTTCAAATCCATGCGAAACGAAAGATTTAGCTTTAAATACTTGCGAATATAAGTGATATAGTTTCAAATACAGACGACACAAACGAGTTTGCTTCAAATCCATGCGAAACACATGATTTAGATTCAAATCAATGCGAAGTAGAAGTCTTGGCTTTAAATCCATGCGAAACAAATGGATTCGCTTCAAATACTTGCGATATAAATGAAATAGCTTCAAATGCCGGCGACACAAACGAGTTAGCGTCAAATCCATGCAAAGAACATGAGTAAGCTAAAAATGCATGCGAAAAACATGATTTAGGTTCAAATTCATGGGAAACACGTGGTATAGCTTCAAATACATGCGAGACAAATTGTTTAGCTTCAGATATTTATGCTTAAGCTTCAACTGCATGCGAAACAAACGAGTTAGCTTCAAATCCAAGCTAAACACATGACTAAGCTTCAAATGCATGCGAAACAAATGATTTAGATTCAAATACTTGCGGTAGAAGTGATATCGATTCAAATGCAGACGAAACAAACGAGTTAGTTTCAAATCCAAACGAAACGCATGATTTAGATACAAATCAATGCGATGTAGAAGGTTTAGTTTCAAATCCATGCGAAACAAATCAATTAGCTTCAAATACTTGCGACATAAGTGATATAGATACAAATACAGAAGAAGCAAACGAGTTAGCTTCAAAGCCATGCGATATACACGATGTAGCTGCAAAACAATGCGACGTAGAAGGTTTAGTTTCTAATCCATGCAAAACAAACGATTTAGTATTAGATACTTGGGATATAAATGATATAACTTCAAATGCAGGCGGAACAAACGAGTTAGCTCCAAATCCATGCGAAACACATGATTTAGATTCAAATTCATGCGAAACACATGGTTTTGATTCATATTATTGCGAAACAAATGGGTTATATTCAGATACTTGTGATAAACAGGATTTAGCTTCAACTGCGTGCGAAGCAAACGAATAAAGCTTCAAATCAATGCGATACACATGATTAAGCTTCAAATCAATTCGAAGTAGAAGGCTTAGCTTCAAATCCAAGCGATACTAATTATTTAGCTTCAAATACTTTCGATATAAGTGATATAGCTTCAAATGCAGGCGAAACAAACGAGTTAGCTTCAAATCCATGCAAAGAACATGAGTAAGCTAAAAATGCATGCGAAAAACATGATTTAGGTTCAAATTCATGGGAAACACGTGGTATAGCTTCAAATACATGCGAGACAAATTGTTTAGCTTCAGATATTTATGCTTAAGCTTCAACTGCATGCGAAACAAACGAGTTAGCTTCAAATCCAAGCTAAACACATGACTAAGCTTCAAATGCATGCGAAACAAATGATTTAGATTCAAATACTTGCGGTAGAAGTGATATCGATTCAAATGCAGACGAAACAAACGAGTTAGTTTCAAATCCAAACGAAACGCATGATTTAGATACAAATCAATGCGATGTAGAAGGTTTAGTTTCAAATCCATGCGAAACAAATCAATTAGCTTCAAATACTTGCGACATAAGTGATATAGATACAAATGCAGAAGAAGCAAACGAGTTAGCTTCAAAGCCATGCGATATACACGATGTAGCTGCAAAACAATGCGACGTAGAAGGTTTAGTTTCTAATCCATGCAAAACAAACGATTTAGTATTAGATACTTGGGATATAAATGATATAACTTCAAATGCAGGCGGAACAAACGAGTTAGCTCCAAATCCATGCGAAACACATGATTTAGATTCAAATTCATGCGAAACACATGGTTTTGATTCATATTATTGCGAAACAAATGGGTTATATTCAGATACTTGTGATAAACAGGATTTAGCTTCAACTGCGTGCGAAGCAAACGAATAAAGCTTCAAATCAATGCGATACACATGATTAAGCTTCAAATCAATTCGAAGTAGAAGGCTTAGCTTCAAATCCAAGCGATACTAATTATTTAGCTTCAAATACTTTCAATATAAGTGATATAGCTTCAAATGCAGGCGAAACAAACGAGTTAGCTTCAAATCCATGCGAAACACATGATTTAGCTTCAAATCCATGAGAAACACATGATTTAGCTTCAAATCAATGCGATGTAGAAGGTTTAGCTTCAAATCCGCTCGAAACAAATGATTTAGCTTCAAATACCTGCGATATAAGTGATATAACTTCAAATGCAGGCGAAACAAATGAGTTAGTTACAGATCCATGCGATACACATGATTTGGGTTCAAATCAAACCGAAGTAGAAGGAGTAGCTTCACATCCATGCGAAACAGATGGTTCAGCTTCAAATATTTGTGATATACATGATTTAGTTTCAACTGCATGCGAAACAATCGAGTGAGCTTCAAATCCAAGCGATACACTAGATTTAGCTTCAAATCAATGCGATGTAGAAGGTTCAGCTTCAAATCCATGCGATACATATGATTTAGCTTCAAATCCTTGCGAAACAAATGGTTTAGCTACAAATACTTGTGATATACATTATTTAGCTACAACTGCATGCGAAACAAACGAGTTAGCTTCAAATCCATGCGAAACACACGATTTAGCATCAAATCAATGCGATGTATAATGTTTAGCTTCAAATCAATGCGATACACATGATTTAGCTTCAAATCAATACGATGTGGTAGGTTCAGCTTCAAATCCATGCGATATAAGTGATATAGCTTCAAAAGCAGGAGGAACAAACGAGGTAGCTTCAAAACCATGCGAAACACATGATTAAGCTTCAAATCAATGCGATGTAGAAGGTTTAGCTTCAAATCCATGCGATACACTAGATTTAGCTTCAAATCAATGCGATGTAGAAGGTTCAGCTTCAAATACATACGACACATATGATTTAGCTTCAAATACTTCCGATATAAATGATATAGCTTCAAAAGCTGGAGGAACAAACGAGATAGCTTCAATTCCATGCGAAACAAATGATTTAGCTTCAAATCAATGCGATGTAGAAGGTTTAGCTTCAAATCCATACGATACACTAGATTTAGCTTCAAATCAACGCGATGTAGAAGGTTCAGCTTCAAATAGATACGACCCATATGATTTAGCTTCAAATACTTTCGAAACAAACGAGTTAGCTTCAAATCCATGCGAAACAAATGATTTAGCTTCAAATGAATGCAAAGTAGATGGCTTAGCTTCAAATCCATGCGAAACAAATGGTTTAGCTACAAATACTTGTGATATACATTATTTAGCTACAACTGCATGCGAAACATTCGAGTTAGCTTCAAATCCATGCGAAACACACGATTTAGCTTCAAATCAATGCGACGTATAAGGTTTAGCTTCCAATCAATGCGATACACATGATTTAGCTTCAAATCAATACGATGTGGTAGGTTCAGCTTCAAATCCATGCGATATAAGTGATATAGCTTCAAAAGCAGGAGGAACAAACGAGGTAGCTTCAATTCCATGCGAAACAAATGATTCAGCTGCAAATCAATACGAATTAGAAGGTTTAGCTTCAAATCCATGCGAAACAAATGGTTTAGCTACAAATACTTGTGATATACATTATTTAGCTACAACTGCATGTGAAACAAACGAGTTAGCTTCATATCCATGCGAAACACTCGATTCAGCTTCAAATCAATGCGATGTAGAAGGTTTAGCTTCAAATCAATAAGAGGTAGAAGGTTTAGCTTCAGATCAATAGAATGTAGAAGGTTTAGCTTCAAATCAATGCGATGTAGAGTGTTTAGCTTCAAATCCATGCGAAACAAATGGTTTAGCTGTAAATACTTGTAATATACATTATTTAGCTATAACTGCATGCGAAACGAACGAGTTAGCTTCAAATCCACGCGAAACACATGATGTAGCTTCAAATACTTGTGATATACATGATATAGCTTCAAATGCAGGCGGAACAAACGAGTTAGCTTCAAATCCATGCGAAACAAATGATTTAGCTTCAAATCAATGCGAAGTAGATGGCTTAGCTTCAAATCCATGCGAAACAAATGGTTTAGCTACAAATACTTGTGATATACATTATTTAGCTACAACTGCATGCGAAACAAACGAGTTAGCTTCAAAACCATGCGATACACTAGATTTAGCTTCAAATCAATGCGATGTAGAAGGTCCAGCTTCAAATACATACGACACATATGATTTAGCTTCAAATACTTCCGATATAAATGATATAGCTTCAAAAGCTGGAGGAACAAACGAGGTAGCTTCAATTACATGCGAAACAAATGATTTAGCTTCAAATCAATGCGAAGTAGATGGCTTAGCTTCAAATCCATGCGAAAAAAATGGTTTAGCTATAAATACTTGTGATATACATTATTTAGCTACAACTGGATGCAAAACGAACGAGTTAGCTACAAATCCATGCGAAACACATGATTTAGCTTCAAATCAATGCGATGTAGAAGGTTTAGCTTCAAATCCATGCGAAAAAAATGGTTTAGCTATAAATACTTGTGATATACATTATTTAGCTACAACTGGATGCCAAACGAACGAGTTAGCTACAAATCCATGCGAAACACATGATTTAGCTTCAAATCAATGCGATGTATAAGGTTTAGCTTCAAATCCATGCGATACACATGATTTAGCTTCAAATCAATACGATGTAGTAGGTTCAGCTTCAAATCCATGCGATATAAGTGATATAGCTTCAAAAGCAGGAGGAACAAACGAGGTAGCTTCAATTCCATGCGAAACAAATGATTTCGCTGCAAATCAATACGAAGTAGAAGGTTTTGCTTCAAATCCATGCGAAAAAAATGGTTTAGCTACAAATACTTGTGATATACATTATTTAGCTACAACTGCATGCGAAACGAACGAGTTTGCTTCAAATCCATGCGAAAGACATGATTTAGCTTCAAATCAGTGCCTTCTAGGAGGCTTAGCATCAAATCCCATGCAAAACAAACGAGTTAGCTTCAAATCCATGCGAAACACATGATTTAGCTTAAAATAAATTCGAAGTAGAAGGCTTAGCTTCAAATTCATGCGAAACGAAAGATTCAGCTTCAAATACTTGCGATATAAGTGATATAGCTTCAAATACAGGCGAAACGAACGAGTTAGCTTCAAATCCATGCGAGAAACATGATTCAGCTGCAAATCAATGCGATGTAGAAGATTTAGCTTCAAATCCATGCCAAACACATGACTTAGCTTCAAATCCATGGGATGTAGAAGGTTTAGCTTCAAATCCATGCGAAACATATTATTTAGCTGCAAATCAGTGCTATGTAGGAGGCTCAGGTTCAAATCCATGCGATTCAAATGGTTCATCTTCAAATACTTGTGAAAGACATGATTTAGCTTCAACTGCGTGCGAAACAAACGAGTTAGCTTCAAATCCATGCGAAACACATGATTTAGCTTGAAATCAATGCGATGTAGAAGGTTTTGCTTCAATTCCATGCGAATCAAATGATTTAGCTTCAAATCAATGCGAAGTAGATGGCTTACCTTCAAATCCATGCGAAACAAATGGTTTAGCTACAAATACTTGTGATATACATTATTTAGCTACAACTGCATGCGAAACAAACTAGTTAGCTTCAAATCAATGCGAAGTAGATGGCTTACCTTCAAATCCATGCGAAACAAATGGTTTAGCTACAAATACTTGTGATATACATTATTTAGCTACAACTGCATGCGAAACAAACTAGTTAGCTTCAAAATCCACGCGATACACATGATTCCGCTTCAAATACTTGCGATATATGTGATGTAGATTCAACTGCAGGCGAAACGAACGAGTTAGCTTCAAATCCATACGAAACACATGATTTAGCTGCTAATCAATGCGATGTAAAAGGTTTAGCGTCAAATCCATGCGATACACTAGATTTAGCTTCAAATCAATGCGATGTAGAAGGTTCAGCATCAAATACATACGACACATATGATTTAGCTTCAAATACTTCCGATATAAATGATATAGCTTCAAAAGCTGGAGGAACAAACGGGATAGCTTCAATTCCATGCGAAACAAATGATTTAGCTTCAAATCAATGCGAAGTAGATGGCTTAGATTCAAATCCGTTCGAAACAAATGGTTTAGCTACAAATCAATGCGATGTATAAGGTTTAGCTTCAAATCCATGCGAAACAAATGATTTAGCTTCAAACACTTGGGGTATAAGTGATATAGCTTCAAATGCAGACTAATCAAGCGAGTTAGCTTCAAAATCCACGCGATACACATGATTCCGCTTCAAATACTTGCGATATATGTGATGTAGATTCAACTGCAGGCGAAACGAACGAGTTAGCTTCAAATCCATACGAAACACATGATTTAGCTGCTAATCAATGCGATGTAAAAGGTTTAGCGTCAAATCCATGCGATACACTAGATTTAGCTTCAAATCAATGCGATGTAGAAGGTTCAGCATCAAATACATACGACACATATGATTTAGCTTCAAATACTTCCGATATAAATGATATAGCTTCAAAAGCAGGAGGAACAAACGAGGTAGCTTTAATTCCATGCGAAACAAATGATTCAGCTGCAAATTAATACGAAGTAGATGGCTTAGCTTCAAATCCATGCGAAACAAATGGTTTATCTACAAATAATTGTGGTATACATTATTTAGCTACAAGTGCATGCGAAACAAACGAGTTAACTTCAAATCCATGCGAAACACATGATTTAGCTTCAAATCGATGCGATGTATAAGGTTTAGCTTCAAATCCATGCGAAACACATGATTTAGCTGCAAATCAATGCGATGTAGAAGGTTTAGCTTCAAATCAATGCGATGTAGATGGTTCAGCTTCAAATACATACGACACATATGAGTTAGCTTCAAATTCTTCCGATATAAATGATATAGCTTCAAAAGCTGGAGGAACAAACGAGGTAGCTTCAATTCCATGCGAAACAAATCATTTAGCTGCAAATCAATACGAAGTAGAAGGTTTAGCTTCAAATCCATGCGAAACAAATGGTTTAGCTATAAATACTTGTGATATACATTATTTAGCTACAACTGCATGCGAAACGAACGAGATAGCTTCAAATCCATGCGAAACAAATGGTTTAGCTTCAAATACTTGTGATATACGTTACTTAGATTTAACTGCACGCGCAACGAACTAGTTAGCTTCAAATCCATGCGAAACACATGATTTAGCTTCAAATCAATGCGATGTAGAAGGTTTAGCTTCAAATCCATGCGAAAAAAATGGTTTAGCTATAAATACTTGTGATATACATTATTTAGCTACAACTGGATGCAAAACGAACGAGTTAGCTACAAATCCATGCGAAGCACATGATTTAGCTTCAAATCAATGCGATGTATAAGGTTTAGCTTCAAATCCATGCGATACACATGATTTAGCTTCAAATCAATACGATGTAGTAGGTTCAGCTTCAAATCCATGCGATATAAGTGATATAGCTTCAAAAGCAGGTGGAACAAACGAGGTAGCTTCAATTCCATGCGAAACAAATGATTTAGCTGCAAACACTTGGGGTATAAGTGATATAGCTTCAAATGCAGACTAATCAAACGAGTTAGCTTCAAAATCCACGCGATACACATGATTCAGCTTCAAATACTTGCGATATAAGTGATGTAGATTCAACTGCAGGCGAAACGAAGGAGTTAGCTTCAAATCAATGCGAAACACATGATTTAGCTTCAAATCAATGCGATGTAGAAGGTTTAGCTTCAAATCCAAGCGAAACACATGATTTAGCTTCAAATACTTGCGATATAAGTGATCTAGCTTCAAATACAGGCGAAACGAAAGAGTTAGCTTCAAATCCATGCCAATCACATGATTCAGCTGCAAATCAATGCGATGTAGAAGGTTTAGCATCAAATCCATGCGAAACAAATGATTTAGCTTCAAACACTTTGTGTATAAGTGATATAGCTTCAAATGCAGACTAATCAAACGAGTTATCTTCAATATCCACGCGATACACATGATTCAGCTTCAAATACTTGCGATATAAGTGATGTAGATTCAACTGCAGGCGAAACGAACGAGTTAGCTTCAAATCAATGCGAAACACATGATTTAGCTTCAAATCAATGCGATGTAGAAGGTTTAGCTTCAAATCATGCGATACACTAGATTTAGCTTCAAATCGATGCGATGTAGAAGGTTCAGCTTCAAATACATACGACACATATGATTTGGCTTCAAATACTTCCGATATAAATGATATAGCTTCAAAAGCTGGAGGAACAAACGAGGTAGCTTCAATACCATGCGAAACAAATGATTTAGCTTCAAATCAATGCGAAGTAGATGGCTTAGCTTCAAATCCATTCGAATCAAATGGTTTAGCAACAAATACTTGTGATATACATTATTTAGCTACAACTGCATGCGAAACAAACGAGTTAGCTTCAAATCCATGCGAAACACATGATTTAGCTTCAAATCATTGCGATGTATAAGGTTTAGCTTCAAATCAATGTGATACACATGATTTAGCTTCAAATCAATACGATGTAGTAGGTTCAGCTTCAAATCCATGCGATATAAGTGATAGAGCTTCAAAAGCAGGAGGAACAAACGAGGTAGCTTTAATTCCATGCGAAACAAATGATTCAGCTGCAAATTAATACGAAGTAGATGGCTTAGCTTCAAATCCATGCGGAACAAATGGTTTATCTACAAATAATTGTGGTATACATTATTTAGCTACAAGTGCTTGCGAAACAAACGAGTTAACTTCAAATCCATGCGAAACACATGATTTAGCTTCAAATCGATGCGATGTATAAGGTTTAGCTTCAAATCCATGCGAAACACATGATTTAGCTGCAAATCAATGCGATGTAGAAGGTTTAGCTTCAAATCAATGCGATGTAGATGGTTCAGCTTCAAATACATACGACACATATGAGTTAGCTTCAAATTCTTCCGATATAAATGATATAGCTTCAAAAGCTGGAGGAACAAACGAGGTAGCTTCAATTCCATGCGAAACAAATGATTTAGCTGCAAATCAATACGAAGTAGAAGGTTTAGCTTCGAATCCATGCGAAACAAATGGTTTAGCTATAAATACTTGTGATATACATTATTTAGCTACAACTGCATGCGAAACGAACGAGATAGCTTCAAATCCATGCGAAACAAATGGTTTAGCTTCAAATACTTGTGATATACGTTATTTAGATTTAACTGCACGCGCAACGAACTAGTTAGCTTCAAATCCATGCGAAACACATGATTTAGCTGCAAATCAATGCGATGTATAAGGTTTAGCTTTAATTCCATGCGAAACACATGATTGAGCTGCAAATCAATACGATGTAGAAGGTTTTGCTTCAAATCCACGCGATACACTAGATTTAGCTTCAAATCAATGCGATGTAGAAGGTTCAGCTTCAAATACATACGACACATATGATTTAGCTTCAAATACTTCCGATATAAATGATGTAGCTTCAAAAGCTGGAGGAACAAACGAGGTAGCTTCAATTCCATGCGAAACAAATGATTTAGCTTCAAATCAATGCGAAGTAGATGGCTTAGCTTCAAATCCATGCGAAACAAATGGTTTAGCTAAAAATACTTGTGATATACATTATTTAGCTACAACTGCATGCGAGACAAACGAGTTAGCTTCAAATCCATGCGAAACACATGATGTAGCTTCAAATCAATGCGATGTATAAGGTTTAGCTTCAAATCCATGCGAAGGACATGATTTAGCTTCAAATCAGTGCGTTCTAGGAGGCTTAGCATCAAAACCCATGCAAAACAAACGAGTTAGCTTCAAATCCATGCGAAACACATGATTTAGCTTCAAATCAATGCGATGTAGAAGGTTTAGCTTCAAATCCATGCGATACACCAGATTTAGCTTCAAATCAATGCGATGTAGAAGGTTCAGCTTCAAATACATACGACACATATGATTTCGCTTCAAATACTTCCGATATAAGTGATATAGCTTCAAAAGCTGGAGGAACAAACGAGGTAGATTCAATACCATGCGAAACAAATGATTTAGCTTCAAATCAATGCGAAGTAGATGGCATAGCTTCAAATCCATGCGAAACAAATGGTTTAGCTACAAATACTTGTGATATACTTTATTTAGCTACAACTGCATGCAAAACAAACGAGTTAGATTCAAATCCATGCGAAACACATGATTTAGCTTCAAATCAATGCGATGTATAAGGATTAGCTTCAAATCCATGCGAAACAAATGATTTAGCTTCAAACACTTGGTGTATAAGTGATATAGCTTCAAATGCAGACTAATCAAACGAGTTAGCCTCAAAATCCACGCGATACACATGATTCAGCTTCAAATACTTGCGATATAAGTGATGTAGATTCAACTGCAGTCGAAACGAACGAGTTAGCTTCAAATCCATGCGAAACACATGATTTAGCTGCAAATCAATGCGATGTAGAAGGTTTAGCTTCAAATCCATGCGATACACTAGATTTAGCTTCAAATCAATGCGATGTATAAGGTTTAGCTTCAAATCCATGCGATACACATGATTTAGCTTCAAATCAATACGATGTAGTAGGTTCAGCTTCAAATCCATGCGATATAAGTGATATAGCTTCAAAAGCAGGAGGAACAAACGAGGTAGCTTCAATTCCATTCAAAACAAATGATTTAGCTGCAAATCAATACGAAGTAGAAGGTTTAGCTTCAAATCAATAAGAGGTAGAAAGTTTAGCTTCAGATCAATAGAATGTAGAAGGTTTAGCTGCATATCAATGCAACGTAGAAGGTTTAGCTTCAAATCCATGCGACAAAAATCATATAGCTTCAAATACTTGTGATATACATTATTTAGCTACAACTGCATGCGAATCAAACGAGTTAGCTTCAAATTCATGCGAAACACTCGATTTAGCTTCAAATACATGCGATGTAGAAGGTTTAGCTTCAAATCCGTGCGAAACAAATGATTTAGCTTCAAATCAAATCGAAGTACAGGGCTTAGATTTAGATCCATGCGAAACAAATGGTTTAGCTATAAATACTTGTGATTTACGTTATTTAGATTCAACTGCATGCGCAACAAACGAGTCAGCTTCAAAAACATGCGAAACACATGATTTAGCAGCAAATCAATGCGATGTAGAATGTTTAGCTTCAAATCCATGCGAAACAAATGGTTGAGCTACAAATACTTGTGGTATACATTATTTAGCTTCAACTGCATGCGAAACAAACGAGTTAGCTTCAAATCCATGAGAAACACACGATTTAGCTTCAAGTCAATGCGATGTAGAAGGATTAACTTCAAATCCATGCGAAACAAATGATTTAGCTTCAAACACTTGGGGTATAAGTGATATAGTTTCAAATGCAGACTAATCAAACGAGTTAGCTTCAAAATCCACGCGATACACACGATTCAGCTTCAAATACTTGCGATATAAGTGATGTAGATTAAACTGCAGGCGAAACAAACGTGTTAGCTTCAAATCCATGCGAAACACATGATTTAGCTTCAAATCATTGCGATGTATAAGGTTTAGCTTCAAATCAATGTGATACACATGATTTAGCTTCAAATCAATACGATGTAGTAGGTTCAGCTTCAAATCCATGCGATATAAGTGATATAGCTTCAAAAGCAGGAGGAACAAACGAGGTAGCTTTAATTCCATGCGAAACAAATGATTCAGCTGCAAATTAATACGAAGTAGATGGCTTAGCTTCAAATCCATGCGGAACAAATGGTTTATCTACAAATAATTGTGGTATACATTATTTAGCTACAAGTGCTTGCGAAACAAACGAGTTAACTTCAAATCCATGCGAAACACATGATTTAGCTTCAAATCGATGCGATGTATAAGGTTTAGCTTCAAATCCATGCGAAACACATGATTTAGCTGCAAATCAATGCGATGTAGAAGGTTTAGCTTCAAATCAATGCGATGTAGATGGTTCAGCTTCAAATACATACGACACATATGAGTTAGCTTCAAATTCTTCCGATATAAATGATATAGCTTCAAAAGCTGGAGGAACAAACGAGGTAGCTTCAATTCCATGCGAAACAAATGATTTAGCTGCAAATCAATACGAAGTAGAAGGTTTAGCTTCGAATCCATGCGAAACAAATGGTTTAGCTATAAATACTTGTGATATACATTATTTAGCTACAACTGCATGCGAAACGAACGAGATAGCTTCAAATCCATGCGAAACAAATGGTTTAGCTTCAAATACTTGTGATATACGTTATTTAGATTTAACTGCACGCGCAACGAACTAGTTAGCTTCAAATCCATGCGAAACACATGATTTAGCTGCAAATCAATGCGATGTATAAGGTTTAGCTTTAATTCCATGCGAAACACATGATTGAGCTGCAAATCAATACGATGTAGAAGGTTTTGCTTCAAATCCACGCGATACACTAGATTTAGCTTCAAATCAATGCGATGTAGAAGGTTCAGCTTCAAATACATACGACACATATGATTTAGCTTCAAATACTTCCGATATAAATGATGTAGCTTCAAAAGCTGGAGGAACAAACGAGGTAGCTTCAATTCCATGCGAAACAAATGATTTAGCTTCAAATCAATGCGAAGTAGATGGCTTAGCTTCAAATCCATGCGAAACAAATGGTTTAGCTAAAAATACTTGTGATATACATTATTTAGCTACAACTGCATGCGAGACAAACGAGTTAGCTTCAAATCCATGCGAAACACATGATGTAGCTTCAAATCAATGCGATGTATAAGGTTTAGCTTCAAATCCATGCGAAGGACATGATTTAGCTTCAAATCAGTGCGTTCTAGGAGGCTTAGCATCAAAACCCATGCAAAACAAACGAGTTAGCTTCAAATCCATGCGAAACACATGATTTAGCTTCAAATCAATGCGATGTAGAAGGTTTAGCTTCAAATCCATGCGATACACCAGATTTAGCTTCAAATCAATGCGATGTAGAAGGTTCAGCTTCAAATACATACGACACATATGATTTCGCTTCAAATACTTCCGATATAAGTGATATAGCTTCAAAAGCTGGAGGAACAAACGAGGTAGATTCAATACCATGCGAAACAAATGATTTAGCTTCAAATCAATGCGAAGTAGATGGCATAGCTTCAAATCCATGCGAAACAAATGGTTTAGCTACAAATACTTGTGATATACTTTATTTAGCTACAACTGCATGCAAAACAAACGAGTTAGATTCAAATCCATGCGAAACACATGATTTAGCTTCAAATCAATGCGATGTATAAGGATTAGCTTCAAATCCATGCGAAACAAATGATTTAGCTTCAAACACTTGGTGTATAAGTGATATAGCTTCAAATGCAGACTAATCAAACGAGTTAGCCTCAAAATCCACGCGATACACATGATTCAGCTTCAAATACTTGCGATATAAGTGATGTAGATTCAACTGCAGTCGAAACGAACGAGTTAGCTTCAAATCCATGCGAAACACATGATTTAGCTGCAAATCAATGCGATGTAGAAGGTTTAGCTTCAAATCCATGCGATACACTAGATTTAGCTTCAAATCAATGCGATGTATAAGGTTTAGCTTCAAATCCATGCGATACACATGATTTAGCTTCAAATCAATACGATGTAGTAGGTTCAGCTTCAAATCCATGCGATATAAGTGATATAGCTTCAAAAGCAGGAGGAACAAACGAGGTAGCTTCAATTCCATTCAAAACAAATGATTTAGCTGCAAATCAATACGAAGTAGAAGGTTTAGCTTCAAATCAATAAGAGGTAGAAAGTTTAGCTTCAGATCAATAGAATGTAGAAGGTTTAGCTGCATATCAATGCAACGTAGAAGGTTTAGCTTCAAATCCATGCGACAAAAATCATATAGCTTCAAATACTTGTGATATACATTATTTAGCTACAACTGCATGCGAATCAAACGAGTTAGCTTCAAATTCATGCGAAACACTCGATTTAGCTTCAAATACATGCGATGTAGAAGGTTTAGCTTCAAATCCGTGCGAAACAAATGATTTAGCTTCAAATCAAATCGAAGTACAGGGCTTAGATTTAGATCCATGCGAAACAAATGGTTTAGCTATAAATACTTGTGATTTACGTTATTTAGATTCAACTGCATGCGCAACAAACGAGTCAGCTTCAAAAACATGCGAAACACATGATTTAGCAGCAAATCAATGCGATGTAGAATGTTTAGCTTCAAATCCATGCGAAACAAATGGTTGAGCTACAAATACTTGTGGTATACATTATTTAGCTTCAACTGCATGCGAAACAAACGAGTTAGCTTCAAATCCATGAGAAACACACGATTTAGCTTCAAGTCAATGCGATGTAGAAGGATTAACTTCAAATCCATGCGAAACAAATGATTTAGCTTCAAACACTTGGGGTATAAGTGATATAGTTTCAAATGCAGACTAATCAAACGAGTTAGCTTCAAAATCCACGCGATACACACGATTCAGCTTCAAATACTTGCGATATAAGTGATGTAGATTAAACTGCAGGCGAAACAAACGTGTTAGCTTCAAATCCATGCGAAACACATGATTTAGCTTCAAATCATTGCGATGTATAAGGTTTAGCTTCAAATCAATGTGATACACATGATTTAGCTTCAAATCAATACGATGTAGTAGGTTCAGCTTCAAATCCATGCGATATAAGTGATATAGCTTCAAAAGCAGGAGGAACAAACGAGGTAGCTTTAATTCCATGCGAAACAAATGATTCAGCTGCAAATTAATACGAAGTAGATGGCTTAGCTTCAAATCCATGCGAAACAAATGGTTTATCTACAAATAATTGTGGTATACATTATTTAGCTACAAGTGCATGCGAAACAAACGAGTTAACTTCAAATCCATGCGAAACACATGATTTAGCTTCAAATCGTTGCGATGTATAAGGTTTAGCTTCAAATCCATGCGAACCACATGATTTAGCTGCAAATCAATGCGATGTAGAAGGTTTAGCTTCAAATCAATGCGATGTAGATGGTTCAGCTTCAAATACATACGACACATATGAGTTAGCTTCAAATTCTTCCGATATAAATGATATATCTTCAAAAGCTGGAGGAACAAACGAGGTAGCTTCAATTCCATGCGAAACAAATGATTTAGCTGCAAATCAATACGAAGTAGAAGGTTTAGCTTCAAATCCATGCGAAACAAATGGTTTAGCTATAAATACTTGTGATATACATTATTTAGCTACAACTGCATGCGAAACGAACGAGATAGCTTCAAATCCATGCGAAACAAATGGTTTAGCTTCAAATACTTGTGATATACGTTATTTAGATTTAACTGCACGCGCAACGAACTAGTTAGCTTCAAATCCATGCGAAACACATGATTTAGCTGCAAATCAATGCGATGTATAAGGTTTAGCTTCAATTCCATGCGAAACACATGATTGAGCTGCAAATCAATACGATGTAGAAGGTTTTGCTTCAAATCCACGCGAAACACTAGATTTAGCTTCAAATCAATGCGATGTAGAAGGTTCAGCTTCAAATACATACGACACATATGATTTAGCTTCAAATACTTCCGATATAAATGATGTAGCTTCAAAAGCTGGAGGAACAAACGAGGTAGCTTCAATTCCATGCGAAACAAATGATTTAGCTTCAAATCAATGCGAAGTAGATGGCTTAGCTTCAAATCCATGCGAAACAAATGGTTTAGCTACAAATACTTGTGATATACATTATTTAGCTACAACTGCATGCGAGACAAACGAGTTAGCTTCAAATCCATGCGAAACACATGATGTAGCTTCAAATCAATGCGATGTATAAGGTTTAGCTTCAAATCCATGCGAAGGACATGATTTAGCTTCAAATCAGTGCGTTCTAGGAGGCTTAGCATCAAAACCCATGCAAAACAAACGAGTTAGCTTCAAATCCATGCGAAACACATGATTTAGCTTCAAATCAATGCGATGTAGAAGGTTTAGCTTCAAATCCATGCGATACACCAGATTTAGCTTCAAATCAATGCGATGTAGAAGGTTCAGCTTCAAATACATACGACACATATGATTTAGCTTCAAATACTTCCGATATAAATGATATAGCTTCAAAAGCTGGAGGAACAAACGAGGTAGATTCAATACCATGCGAAACAAATGATTTAGCTTCAAATCAATGCGAAGTAGATGGCTTAGCTTCAAATCCATGCGAAACAAATGGTTTAGCTACAAATACTTGTGATATACTTTATTTAGCTACAACTGCATGCGAAACAAACGAGTTAGATTCAAATCCATGCGAAACACATGATTTAGCTTCAAATCAATGCGATGTATAAGGATTAGCTTCAAATCCATGCGAAACAAATGATTTAGCTTCAAACACTTGGTGTATATGTGATATAGCTTCAAATGCAGACTAATCAAACGAGTTAGCTTCAAAATCCATGCGATACACATGATTCAGCTTCAAATACTTGCGATATAAGTGATGTAGATTCAACTGCAGGCGAAACGGACGAGTTAGCTTCAAATCCATGCGAAACACATGATTTAGCTTCAAATCAATGCAACGTAGAAGGTTTAGCTTCAAATCCATGCGACAAAAATCATATAGCTTCAAATACTTGTGATATACATTATTTAGCTACAACTGCATGCGAATCAAACGAGTTAGCTTCAAATTCATGCGAAATGAACAATTTAACTTCAGATTCATGTGAAATACACGAATTAGCTTCAAATTCACACGAATCATACGATTTAGCTCCAATATCATGCGAAACACACGATTTCGCTTCAAATTCGTGCGAAATAGCGGTTTTAAACAAACGATTTAGCTTCAAATTTATCCGAAATGAACAATTTAGCTTCAGATTGATGCGAAATACACGAATCAGCTTCAAATTCACGCGCAACGTACGATTTAGCTTCAATATCATGAGATATACACGATTTCGCTTCAAATTCGTGCGAAATAGCGGTTTTAAACAAACGATTTAGCTTCAAATTTATGCGAAATGAACAATTTAGCTTCAGATTCATGCGAAATACACGAATCAGCCTTAAATCAACGCGAAACATACGATTTAGCTTCAATATCATGCGAAACACACGATTTCGCTTCAAATTCGTGCGAAATAACGATTTTAAATAATCGATTTTGCTTCAAATTCATGCGAAATGAACAATTTAGCTTCAGCTTCATACGAAATACACGAATTAGCTTTAAATCAACGCGAAACATACGATTTAGCTCCAATATCATGCGAAAGACACTATTTCGCTTCAAATTCGTGCGAAATAACGATTTTAAATTATCGATTTTGCTCCAAATTCATGCGAAATGATCAATTTAGCTTCAGATTCATGCGAAATACTCGAATCAGCTTCAAATTCACGCGAAACATACGATTTAGCTTTAATATCATGCGATATACACGATTTCGATTGAAATTCGTGTGAAATAGCGATTTTAAACAAACGATTTAGCTTCACATTCATGCGAAATGATCAATTTAGTTTCGGATTCATGCGAAATAAACGAATTAGCTTCAAATTCACACGAAACAAACGATTTAGCTCCAATATCATGTGAAACACACGATGTCGCTTCAAATTCGTGCGAAATAGCGACTTTAATCATAATAAATTCATGCGATATGAACAATCTAGCTTCAGATTCATGCGGAATACACGAATTAGCTTCAAATTCACACGAAACAAACGATTTAATTTCAATATCATGCGAAACACACGATTTCGCATCAAATTCGTGCAAAATAGCGATTTTAAACAAACGATTTAGCTTCAAATTCATGCGAAATGAACAGTTTAGTTTCAGATTCATGCGAAATACACGAATCTGCTTCAAATTCACGCGCAACATACGATTTAGCTTCAATATCATGCGAAACACACGATTTCACTTCAAATTCTTGCGAAATAACGATTTTAAATAATCGATTTTGCTTCAAATTCAAGCGAAATGAACAATTTAACTTCAGAATCATACGAAATACACGAATAAGCTTTAAATCCACGGGAAACATACGATTTAGCTTCAATATCATGGGAAACACACGATTTCGATTTAAATTCGTGTGAAATAGCGATATTAAACAAACGATCTAGCTTCAAATTTATGCGAAATGAACAATTTAGATTCAGATTCATGCGAAATACACGAATCAGCTTCAAATTCACGCTAAACATACGATTTAGCTTCAATATCATGCGATATACACGATTTCGCTTCAAATTCGTGCGAAATAACGATTTTAAATAATCGATTTTGCTACAAATTCATGCGAAATGAACAATTTAGCTTCAGATTCAAACGAAATACACGAATTAGCTTTAAATCAACGCGAAGCATTTGATTTAGCTCCAATATCATGCGAAACACACGATTTCGCTTCAAATTCGTGCGAAATAGCGGTTTTAAACAAACGATTTAGCTTCAAATTTATGCGAAATGAACAATTTAGCTTCAGATTCATGCGAAATACACGAATCAGCTTCAAATTCACGCGCAACATACGATTTAGCTTCAATATCATGCGAAACACACGATTTCACTTCAAATTCTTGCGAAATAACGATTTTAAATAATCGATTTTGCTTCAAATTCATGCGAAATGAACAATTTAACTTCAGAATCATACGAAATACACGAATCAGCTTTAAATCCACGCGAAACATACGATTTAGCTTCAATATCATGAGATATACACGATTTCGCTTCAAATTCGTGCGAAATAGCGGTTTTAAACAAACGATTTAGCTTCAAATTTATGCGAAATGAACAATTTAGCTTCAGATTCATGCGAAATACACGAATCAGCCTTAAATCAACGCGAGACATACGATTTAGCTTCAATATCATGCGAAACACACGATTTCGATTTAAATTCGTGCGAAATAGCGATTTTAAACAAACGATTTAGCTTCAAATTCATGCGAAATGAACAATTTAGATTCAGATTCATGCGAAATACACGAATCAGCTTCAAATTCACGCGAAACATACGATTTAGCTTCAATATCGTGCGAAACACACGATTTCGCTTCAAATTTGTGCGAAATAACGATTTTAAATAATCGATTTTGCTTCAAATTCATGCGAAATGAACAATTTAGCTTCAGATTCATACGAAATACACGAATTAGCTTTAAATCAACGCGAAACATACGATTTCGCTCCAACATCATGCGAAACAGACGATTTCGCTTCAAATTCGTGCGAAATAGCGGTTTTAAACAAACGATTTAGCTTCAAATTTATGCGAAATGAACAATTTTGCTTCAGATTCATGCGAAATACACGAATCATCTTTAAATCAACGCGAAACATACGATTTAGCTTCAATATCATGCGAAACACACGATTTCGCTTCAAATTCGTGCGAAATAACGATTTTAAATAATCGATTTTGCTACAAATTCATGCGAAATGAACAATTTAGCTTCAGATTCATACGAAATACACGAATTAGCTTTAACTCAACGCGAAGCATTCGATTTAGCTCCAATATCATGCGAAACACACGATTTTCCTTCAAATTAGTGCGAAATAGCGGTTTTAAACAAACGATTTAGCTTCAAATTTATGCGAAATGAACAATTTAGCTTCAGATTCATGCGAAATACACGAATCAGCTTCAAATTCACGCGAAACATACGATTTAGCTCCAATATCATGCGAAACACACGATTTCGCTTCAAATTCGTGCAAAATAACGATTTTACACAAACGATTTAGCTTCACATTTATGCGAAATGAACAATTTAGCTTCAGATTCATGCGAAAGACACGAATCAGCTTCAAATTCACGCGAAACATACGATTTAGCATCAATATTATGCGAAACACACGATTTCGATTTAAATTCGTGCGAAATAGCGATTTTAAACAAACGATTTAGCTTCAAATTCATGCGAAATGACCAATTTAACTTCAGATTCATGTGAAATACACGAATTACCTTCAAATTCACACGAAACATACGATTTAGCTCCAATATCATGCGAAACACACAACTTCGCTTCAAATTCGTGCAAGATAACGATTTAAAAAAAACGATTTAGCTTCACATTTATGCGAAATGAACAATTTAGCTTCTGATTCATGCGAAATACACGAATCAGTTTCAAATTCACGCGAAACTTACGATTTAGCTTCAATATCATGCGAAACACACGATTTCGATTTAAATTCGTGCGAAATAGCGATTTTAAACAAACGATTTAGCTTCAAATTTATGCGAAATGAACAATTCAGCTTCAGATTCATGCGAAATACACGAATCAGCTTCAAATTCACGCGCAACATACGATTTAGCTTCAATATCATGCGAAACACACGATTTCACTTCAAATTCTTGCGAAATAACGATTTTAAATAATCGATTTTGCTTCAAATCATGCGAAATGAACATTTAACTTCAGAATCATACGAAATACACGAATCAGCTTTAAATCCACGCGAAACATACGATTTAGCTTCAATATCATGAGATATACACGATTTCGCTTCAAATTCGTGCGAAATAGCGGTTTTAAACAAACGATTTAGCTTCAAATTTATGCGAAATGAACAATTTAGCTTCAGATTCATGCGAAAATACACGAATCAGCCTTAAATCAACGCGAGACATACGATTTAGCTTCAATATCATGCGAAACACACGATTTCGATTTAAATTCGTGCGAAATAGCGATTTAAACAAACGATTTAGCTTCAAATTCATGCGAAATGAACAGTTTAGCTTCAGATTCGTGCGAAATACACGAATTAGCATTAAATCCACGCGAAACATACGATTTAGCTTCAATATCATGAGATATACACGATTTCGCTTTCAAATTCGTGCGAAATAGCGGTTTTAAACAAACGATTTAGCTTCAAATTTATGCGAAATGAACAATTTAGCTTCAGATTCATGCGAAATACACGAATCAGCCTTAAATCAACGCGAGACATACGATTTAGCTTCAATATCATGCGAAACACACGATTTCGATTTAAATTCGTGCGAAATAGCGATTTTAAACAAACGATTTAGCTTCAAATTCATGCGAAATGAACAATTTAGATTCAGATTCATGCGAAATACACGAATCAGCTTCAAATTCACGCGAAACATACGATTTAGCTTCAATATCGTGCGAAACACACGATTTCGCTTCAAATTTGTGCGAAATAACGATTTTAAATAATCGATTTTGCTTCAAATTCATGCGAAATGAACAATTTAGCTTCAGATTCATACGAAATACACGAATTAGCTTAAATCAACGCGAAACATACGATTTCGCTCCAATATCATGCGAAACAGACGATTTCGCTTCAAATTCGTGCGAAATAGCGGTTTTAAACAAACGATTTAGCTTCAAATTTATGCGAAATGAACAATTTTGCTTCAGATTCATGCGAAATACACGAATCATCTTTAAATCAACGCGAAACATACGATTTAGCTTCAATATCATGCGAAACACACGATTTCGCTTCAAATTCGTGCGAAATAACGAGTTTAAATAATCGATTTTGCTACAAATTCATGCGAAATGAACAATTTAGCTTCAGATTCATACGAAATACACGAATTAGCTTTAACTCAACGCGAAGCATTCGATTTAGCTCCAATATCATGCGAAACACACGATTTTCCTTCAAATTAGTGCGAAATAGCGGTTTTAAACAAACGATTTAGCTTCAATTTATGCGAAATGAACAATTTAGCTTCAGATTCATGCGAAATACACGAATCAGCTTCAAATTCACGCGAAACATACGATTTAGCATCATTATTATGCGAAACACACGATTTCGATTTAAATTCGTGCGAAATAGCGATTTTAAACAAACGATTTAGCTTCAAATTCATGCGAAATGACCAATTTAACTTCAGATTCATGTGAAATACACGAATTACCTTCAAATTCACACGAAACATACGATTTTGCTCCAATATCATGCGAAACACACTACTTCGCTTCAAATTCGTGCAAGATAACGATTTAAAAAAAAACGATTTAGCTTCACATTTATGCGAAATGAACAATTTAGCTTCTGATTCATGCGAAATACACGAATCAGTTTCAAATTCACGCGAAACTTACGATTTAGCTTCAATATCATGCGAAACACACGATTTCGATTTAAATTCGTGCGAAATAGCGATTTTAAACAAACGATTTAGCTTCAAATTTATGCGAAATGAACAATTCAGCTTCAGATTCATGCGAAATACACGAATCAGCTTCAAACTCACGCGAGACATACGATTTAGCTTCAATATCATGAGATATACACGATTTCGCTTCAAATTCGTGCAAATTAACGATGTTAAACAAACTATTTAGCTTCAAATTCATGCGAAATGAACAATTTAGATTCAGATTCATGCGAAATACACGAATCAGCTTCAAATTCACGCGAAACATACGATTTAGCTTCAATATCATGCGAAACAGACGATTTCGCTTCAAATTCGTGCGAAATAGCGATTTTAAATAATCGATTTTGCTACAAATTCATGCGAAATGAACAATTTAGCTTCAGATTCATACGAAATACACGAATTAGCTTTAACTCAACGCGAAGCATTCGATTAGCTCCAATATCATGCGAAACACACGATTTTGCTTCAAATTAGTGCGAAATAGCGGTTTTAAACAAACGATTTAGCTTCAAATTTATGCGAAATGAACAATTTAGCTTCAGATTCATGCGAAATACACGAATCAGCTTCAAATTCACGCGAAACATACGATTTAGCTCCAATATCATGCGAAACACACGATTCGCTTCAAATTCGTGCAAAATAACGATTTTAAACAAACGATTTAGCTTCACATTTATGCGAAATGAACAATTTAGCTTCAGATTCATGCGAAATACACGAATCAGCTTCAAATTCACGCGAAACATACGATTTAGCATCAATATTATGCGAAACACACGATTTCGATTTAAATTCGTGCGAAATAGCGATTTTAAACAAACGATTTACAGATTCATGTGAAATACACGAATTACCTTCAAATTCACACGAAACATACGATTTAGCTCCAATATCATGCGAAACACACTACTTCGCTTCAAATTCGTGCAAGATAACGATTTAAAAAAAACGATTTAGCTTCACATTTATGCGAAATGAACAATTTAGCTTCTGATTCATGCGAAATACACGAATCAGTTTCAAATTCACGCGAAACTTACGATTTAGCTTCAATATCATGCGAAACACACGATTTCGATTTAAATTCGTGCGAAATAGCGATTTTAAACAAACGATTTAGCTTCAAATTTATGCGAAATGAACAATTTAGCTTCAGATTCATGCGAAATACACGAATCAGCTTCAAACTCACGCGAGACATACGATTTAGCTTCATTATCATGCGATATACACGATTTCGCTTCAAATTCTTGTTAAATAGCGATATTAAACAAACGATTTATCTTCAAATTCATGCGAAATGAACAATTTAGCTTCAGATTCATGCGAAAAACACGAATCATCTTCAAATTCACGCAAAACATACAATTTAGCTTCAATATCATGCGATATACACGACTTCGCTTCAAATTCGTGCGAAATAACGATTTTAAATAATCGATTTTGCTTCAAATTCATGCGAAATGAACACTTTAGCTTCAGATTCATACGATATACACGAATTAGCTTTAAATCAACGCGAAACATACGATTTAGCTCCAATATCATGCGAAACACACGATTTCGCTTCAAATTCGTGAGAAATGGCGGTTTTAAACAAACGATTTAGCTTCAAATTTATGCGAAATGAACAATTTAACTTCAGATTCATGCGAAATATACGAATCAGCTTCAAATTCACGCGAAACATACGATTTAGATTCAATATCATGCGAAACACACGATTTCGCTTCAAATTCGTGCGAAATAACGATTTTAAATAATCGATTTTGCTTCAAATTCATGCGAAATGAACAATTTAGCTTCAGATTCATACGAAATACACGAATTAGCTTTAAATCAACGCGAAACATACGATTTAACTCCAATATCATGCGAAACACACGATTTCGCTTCAAATTCGTGAGAAGTAGCGGTTTTAAACAAACGATTTAGCTTCAAATTCATGCGAAATGAACAATTTAACTTCAGATTCATGGAAATACACGAATTACCTTCAAATTCACACGAAACATACGATTCAGCTCCAATATCATGCGAAACACACGATGTCGCTTCAAATTCGTGCGGAATAGCGATTTTAAACAAACGATTTAGCTTCAAATTCATGCGAATGAACAATGAAGCTTCAGATTCATGCGAAATACACGATTAGCTTTAAATCAACTCGAAACATACGATTTAGCTCCAAAATCATGCGAAACACACGATTTCGCTTCAAATTCGTGCGAAATAACGATTTTAAATAATCGATTTTGCTTCAAATTCATGCGAAATGAACAATTTAGCTTCAGATTCATACGAAATACACGATTTAGCTTTAAATCAACGCGAAACATACGATTTAGCTCCAATATCATGCGAAACACACGATTTTCCTTCAAATTAGTGCGAAATAGCGGTTTTAAACATACGATTTAGCTTCAAATTTATGCGAAATGAACAATTTAACTTCAGATGCATGCGAAATACACGAATTAGCTTCAAATTCACGCGAAACATACGATTTAGCTCCAATATCATGCGAAACACACGATTACGCTTCAAATTCGTGCGAATAGCGGTTTTAAACATACGATTTAGCTTCAAATTTATGCGAAATGAACAATTTAACTTCAGATGCATGCGAAATACACGAATTAGCTTCAATTCACACACAACAAACGATTTAATTTCAATATCATGCGAAACACACGATTTCGCTTCAAATTCGTGAGAAATAAACAATTTAGTTTCGAATTCATGCGAAATACACGTATAAGCTTTAAATCAACGCAAAACATACGATTTAGCTCCAATATCATGCGAAACACACGATTTCGCTTCAATTTCGTGCGAAATAGCGGTTTTAAACAAACGATTTAGCTTCAAATTTATTCGAAATGAACAATTTAGCTTCAGATTCATGCGAAATACACGAATCAGCTTCAAATTCACGAGAGACATACGATTTAGCTTCTTTATCATGCGATATACACGATTTCGCTTCAAATTCGTGCGAAATAACGATTTTAAATAATCGATTTTACTTCAAATTCATGCGAAATGAACAATGTAGCTTCAGATTCATGCGATATACACGAATCAGCTTCAAATTCACGCGAAACATACGATATATCTCCAAAATCATGCGAAACATACGATTTCGCTTCAAATTCGTGCGAAATAACGATTTTAAATAATCGATTTAGCTTCAAAATCATGCGAAATGAACAATTTAGCTTCAGATTCATGCGAAACACACGAATCAGCTTCAAATTCACGCGAACATACGATTTAGCTCCAATATCATGCGAAACACACGATTTCGCTTCAAATTCGTGCAAAATAACGATTTTAAACAAACGATTTAGCTTCACATTTATGCGAAATGAACAATTTAACTTCAGATTCATGTGAAATACACGAATTACCTTCAAATTCACACGAAACATACGATTTAGCTCCATATCATGCGAAACACACTACTTCGCTTCAAATTCGTGCAAAATAACGATTTTAAAAAAACGATTTAGCTTCACATTTATGCGAAATGAACAATTTAGCTTCTGATTCATGCGAAATACACGAATCAGTTTCAAATTCACGCGAAACTTACGATTTAGCTTCAATATCATGCGAAACACACGATTTCGATTTAAATTCGTGCGAAATAGCGATTTTAAACAAACGATTTAGCATCAAATTCATGCGAAATGAACAATTTAACTTCAGATTCATGCGAAATACACGAATTAGCTTCAAACTCACGCGAGACATACGATTTAGCTTCATTATCATGCGATATACACGATTTCGCTTCAAATTCGTGTTAAATAGCGATATTAAACAAACGATTTATCTTCAAATTCATGCGAAATGAACAATTTAGCTTCAGATTCATGCGAAAAACACGAATCATCTTCAAATTCACGCAAAACATACAATTTAGCTTCAATATCATGCGATATACACGACTTCGCTTCAAATTCGTGCAAAATAACGATTTTAAAAAAACGATTTAGCTTCACATTTATGCGAAATGAACAATTTAGCTTCTTGATTCATGCGAAATACACGAATCAGTTTCAAATTCACGCGAAACTTACGATTTAGCTTCAATATCATGCGAAACACACGATTTCGATTTAATTCGTGCGAAATAGCGATTTTAAACAAACGATTTAGCATCAATTCATGCGAAATGAACAATTTAACTTCAGATTCATGCGAAATACACGAATTAGCTTCAAACTCACGCGAGACATACGATTTAGCTTCATTATCATGCGATATACACGATTTCGCTTCAAATTCGTGTTAAATAGCGATATTAAACAAACGATTTATCTTCAAATTCATGCGAAAATGAACAATTTAGCTTCAGATTCATGCGAAAAACACGAATCATCTTCAAATTCACGCAAAACATACAATTTAGCTTCAATATCATGCGATATACACGACTTCGCTTCAAATTCGTGCGAAATAACGATTTTAAATAATCGATTTTGCTTCAAATTCATGCGAAATGAACACTTTAGCTTCAGATTCATACGATATACACGAATTAGCTTTAAATCAACGCGAAACATACGATTTAGCTCCAATATCATGCGAAACACACGATTTCGCTTCAAATTCGTGAGAAATGGCGGTTTTAAACAAACGATTTAGCTTCAAATTTATGCGAAATGAACAATTTAACTTCAGATTCATGCGAAATATACGAATCAGCTTCAAATTCACGCGAAACATACGATTTAGATTCAATATCATGCGAAACACACGATTTCGCTTCAAATTCGTGCGAAATAACGATTTTAAATAATCGATTTTGCTTCAAATTCATGCGAAATGAACAATTTAGCTTCAGATTCATACGAAATACACGAGTTAGCTTTAAATCAACGCGAAACATACGATTTAACTCCAATATCATGCGAAACACACGATTTCGCTTCAAATTCGTGAGAAGTAGCGGTTTTAAACAAACGATTTAGCTTCAAATTCATGCGAAATGAACAATTTAACTTCAGATTCATGTGAAATACACGAATTACCTTCAAATTCACACGAAACATACGATTTAGCTCCAATATCATGCGAAACACACGATTTCGCTTCAAATTCGTGAAAAATAACGAGTTTAAACAAACGATTTAGCTTCACATTTATGCGAAATGAACAATTTAGCTTCAGATTCATGCGAAATACACGAATCAGCTTCAAATTCACGCGAAACATACGATTTAGCATCAATATTATGCGAAACACACGATTTCGATTTAAATTCGTGCGAAATAGCGATTTTAAACGAACGATTTAGCTTCAAATTCATGCGAAATGACCAATTTAACTTCAGATTCATGTGAAATACACATGCGAAATGACCAATTTAACTTCAGATTCATGTGAAATACACGAATTACCTTCAAATTCACACGAAACATACGATTTAGCTCCAATATCATGCGAAACACACTACTTCGCTTCAAATTCGTGCAAGATAACGATTTAAAAAAAACGATTTAGCTTCACATTTATGCGAAATGAACAATTTAGCTTCTGATTCATGCGAAATACACGAATCAGTTTCAAATTCACGCGAAACTTACGATTTAGCTTCAATATCATGCGAAACACACGATTTCGATTTAAATTCGTGCGAAATAGCGATTTTAAACAAACGATTTAGCATCAAATTCATGCGAAATGAACAATTTAACTTCAGATTCATGCGAAATACACGAATTAGCTTCAAACTCACGCGAGACATACGATTTAGCTTCATTATCATGCGATATACACGATTTCGCTTCAAATTCGTGTTAAATAGCGATATTAAACAAACGATTTATCTTCAAATTCATGCGAAATGAACAATTTAGCTTCAGATTCATGCGAAAAACACGAATCATCTTCAAATTCACGCAAAACATACAATTTAGCTTCAATATCATGCGATATACACGACTTCGCTTCAAATTCGTGCGAAATAACGATTTTAAATAATCGATTTTGCTTCAAATTCATGCGAAATGAACACTTTAGCTTCAGATTCATACGATATACACGAATTAGCTTTAAATCAACGCGAAACATACGATTTAGCTCCAATATCATGCGAAACACACGATTTCGCTTCAAATTCGTGAGAAATGGCGGTTTTAAACAAACGATTTAGCTTCAAATTTATGCGAAATGAACAATTTAACTTCAGATTCATGCGAAATATACGAATCAGCTTCAAATTCACGCGAAACATACGATTTAGATTCAATATCATGCGAAACACACGATTTCGCTTCAAATTCGTGCGAAATAGCGATTTTAAATAATCGATTTTGCTTCAAATTCATGCGAAATGAACAATTTAGCTTCAGATTCATACGAAATACACGAATTAGCTTTAAATCAACGCGAAACATACGATTTAACTCCAATATCATGTGAAACACACGATTTCGCTTCAAATTCGTGAGAAGTAGCGGTTTTAAACAAACGATTTAGCTTCAAATTCATGCGAAATGAACAATTTAACTTCAGATTCATGTGAAATACACGAATTACCTTCAAATTCACACGAAACATACGATTCAGCTCCAATATCATGCGAATCACACGATGTCGCTTCAAATTCGTGCGAAATAGCGATTTTAAACAAACGATTTAGCTTCAAATTCATGCGAAATGAACAATGAAGCTTCAGATTCATGCGAAATACACGAATTAGCTTTAAATCAACTCGAAACATACGATTTAGCTCCAAAATCATGTGAAACACACGATTTCGCTTCAAATTCGTGCGAAATAACGATTTTAAATAATCGATTTAGCTCCAATATCATGCGAAACACACGACTTCGCTTCAAATTCGTGAGAAATAGCGGTTTTAAAAAAACGATTTAGCTTCAAATTTATGCGAAATGAACAATTTAGCTTCAGATTCATGCGAAATACACGAATCAGCTTCAAATTCACGCGAAACATACGATTTAGCTCCAATATCATGCGAAACACACGATTGCGCTTCAAAATCGTGCGAAATAGCGGTTTTAAACATACGATTTAGCTTCAAATTTATGCGAAATGAACAATTTAACTTCAGATGCATGCGAAATACACGAATTAGCTTCAAATTCACGCGAAACATACGATTTAGCTCCAATATCATGCGAAACACACGATTACGCTTCAAATTCGTGCGAAATAGCGGTTTTAAACATACGATTTAGCTTCAAATTTATGCGAAATGAACAATTTAACTTCAGATGCATGCGAAATACACGAATTAGCTTCAAATTCACACACAACAAACGATTTAATTTCAATATCATGCGAAACACACGATTTCGCTTCAAATTCGTGAGAAATGAACAATTTAGTTTCGGATTCATGCGAAATACACGTATAAGCTTTAAATCAACGCGAAACATACGATTTAGCTCCAATATCATGCGAAACACACGATTTCGCTTCAATTTCGTGCGAAATAGCGGTTTTAAACAAACGATTTAGCTTCAAATTTATTCGAAATGAACAATTTAGCTTCTTTATCATGCGATATACACGATTTCGCTTCAAATTCGTGCGAAATAACGATTTTAAATAATCGATTTTACTTCAAATTCATGCGAAATGAACAATGTAGCTTCAGATTCATGCGATATACACGAATCAGCTTCAAATTCACGCGAAACATACGATATATCTCCAAAATCATGCGAAACATACGATTTCGCTTCAAATTCGTGCGAAATAACGATTTTAAATAATCGATTTAGCTTCAAAATCATGCGAAATGAACAATTTAGCTTCAGATTCATGCGAAATACACGAATTACCTTCAAATTCACACGAAACATACGATTTAGCTCCAATATCATGCGAAACACACTACTTCGCTTCAAATTCGTGCAAAATAACGATTTTAAAAAACGATTTAGCTTCACATTTATGCGAAATGAACAATTTAGCTTCTGATTCATGCGAAATACACGAATCAGTTTCAAATTCACGCGAAACTTACGATTTAGCTTCAATATCATGCGAAACACACGATTTCGCTTCAAATTCGTGCGAAATAACGATTTTAAATAATCGATTTTGCTACAAATTCATGCGAAATGAACAATTTAGCTTCAGATTCATACGGAAATATACGAATTAGCTTTAACTCAACGCGAAGCATTCGATTTAGCTCCAATATCATGCGAAACACACGATTTTGCTTCAAATTAGTGCGAAATAGCGGTTTTAAACAAACGATTTAGCTTCAAATTTATGCGAAATGAACAATTTAGCTTCAGATTCATGCGAAATACACGAATCAGCTTCAAATTCACGCGAAACATACGATTTAGCTCCAATATCATGCGAAACACACGATTTCGCTTCAAATTCGTGCAAAATAACGAGTTTAAACAAACGATTTAGCTTCACATTTATGCGAAATGAACAATTTAGCTTCAGATTCATGCGAAATACACGAATCAGCTTCAAATTCACGCGAAACATACGATTTAGCATCAATATTATGCGAAACACACGATTTCGATTTAAATTCGTGCGAAATAGCGATTTTAAACAAACGATTTAGCTTCAAATTCATGCGAAATGACCAATTTAACTTCAGATTCATGTGAAATACACGAATTACCTTCAAATTCACACGAAACATACGATTTAGCTCCAATATCATGCGAAACACACTACTTCGCTTCAAATTCGTGCAAGATAACGATTTAAAAAAAACGATTTAGCTTCACATTTATGCGAAATGAACAATTTAGCTTCTGATTCATGCGAAATACACGAATCAGTTTCAAATTCACACGAAACTTACGATTTAGCTTCAATATCATGCGAAACACACGATTTCGATTAAAATTCGTGCGAAATAGCGATTTTAAACAAACGATTTAGCATCAAATTCATGCGAAATGAACAATTTAACTTCAGATTCATGCGAAATACACGAATTAGCTTCAAATTCACACGAAACAAACGATTTAACTTCAATATCATGCGAAACACACGATTTCGCTTCCGTTTCGTGCGAAATAACGATTTTAAATAATCGATTTTGCTTCAAATTCATGCGAAATGAACAACTTAGCTTCAGATTCTTACGAAATACACGAATTAGCTTTAAGTCAACGCGAAACATACGATTTAGCTCCAATATCATGCGAAACACACGATTTCGCTTCAAATTCGAGCGAAACAGCGATTTAAACAAACGATTTAGCTTCAAATTCATGCGAAATGAACAGTTTAGCTTCAGATTCATGCGAAATACACGAATCAGCTTCAAATTCACGCGAAACATACGATTTAGCATCAATATTATGCGAAACACACGATTTCGATTTAAATTCGTGCGAAATAGCGATTTTAAACAAACGATTTAGCTTCAAATTCTTGCGAAATGACCAATTTAACTTCAGATTCATGTGAAATACACGAATTACCTTCAAATTCACACGAAACATACGATTTAGCTCCAATATCATGCGAAACACACTACTTCGCTTCAAATTCGTGCAAGATAACGATTTAAAAAAAACGATTTAGCTTCACATTTATGCGAAATGAACAATTTAGCTTCTGATTCATGCGAAATACACGAATCAGTTTCAAATTCACGCGAAACTTACGATTTAGCTTCAATATCATGCGAAACACACGATTTCGATTTAAATTCGTGCGAAATAGCGATTTTAAACAAACGATTTAGCATCAAATTCATGCGAAATGAACAATTTAACTTCAGATTCATGCGAAATACACGAATTAGCTTCAAACTCACGCGAGACATACGATTTAGCTTCATTATCATGCGATATACACGATTTCGCTTCAAATTCGTGTTAAATAGCGATATTAAACAAACGATTTATCTTCAAATTCATGCGAAATGAACAATTTAGCTTCAGATTCATGCGAAAAACACGAATCATCTTCAAATTCACGCAAAACATACAATTTAGCTTCATATCATGCGATATACACGACTTCGCTTCAAATTCGTGCGAAATAACGATTTTAAATAATCGATTTTGCTTCAAATTCATGCGAAATGAACACTTTAGCTTCAGATTCATACGATATACACGAATTAGCTTTAAATCAACGCGAAACATACGATTTAGCTCCAATATCATGCGAAACACACGATTTCGCTTCAAATTCGTGAGAAATGGCGGTTTTAAACAAACGATTTAGCTTCAAATTTATGCGAAATGAACAATTTAACTTCAGATTCATGCGAAATATACGAATCAGCTTCAAATTCACGCGAAACATACGATTTAGATTCAATATCATGCGAAACACACGATTTCGCTTCAAATTCGTGCGAAATAGCGATTTTAAATAATCGATTTTGCTTCAAATTCATGCGAAATGAACAATTTAGCTTCAGATTCATACGAAATACACGAATTAGCTTTAAATCAACGCGAAACATACGATTTAACTCCAATATCATGTGAAACACACGATTTCGCTTCAAATTCGTTATAAGTAGCGGTTTTAAACAAACGATTTAGCTTCAAATTCATGCGAAATGAACAATTTAACTTCAGATTCATGTGAAATACACGAATTACCTTCAAATTCACACGAAACATACGATTCAGCTCCAATATCATGCGAAACACACGATGTCGCTTCAAATTCGTGCGAAATAGCGATTTTAAACAAACGATTTAGCTTCAAATTCATGCGAAATGAACAATGAAGCTTCAGATTCATGCGAAATACACGAATTAGCTTTAAATCAACTCGAAACATACGATTTAGCTCCAAAATCATGTGAAACACACGATTGCGCTTCAAATTCGTGCGAAATAGCGGTTTTAAACATACGATTTAGCTTCAAATTTATGCGAAATGAACAATTTAACTTCAGATGCATGCGAAATACACGAATTAGCTTCAAATTCACGCGAAACATACGATTTAGCTCCAATATCATGCGAAACACACGATTACGCTTCAAATTCGTACGAAATAGCGGTTTTAAACATACGATGAAGCTTCAAATTTATGCGAAATGAACAATTTAACTTCAGATGCATGCGAAATACACGAATTAGCTTCAAATTCACACACAACAAACGATTTAATTTCAATATCATGCGAAACACACGATTTCGCTTCAAATTCGTGAGAAATGAACAATTTAGTTTCGGATTCATGCGAAATACACGTATAAGCTTTAAATCAACGCGAAACATACGATTTAGCTCCAATATCATGCGAAACACACGATTTTGCTTCAATTTCGTGCGAAATAGCGGTTTTAAACAAACGATTTAGCTTCAAATTTATTCGAAATGAACAATTTAGCTTCTTTATCATGCGATATACACGATTTCGCTTCAAATTCGTGCGAAATAACGATTTTAAATAATCGATTTTACTTCAAATTCATGCGAAATGAACAATGTAGCTTCAGATTCATGCGATATACACGAATCAGCTTCAAATTCACGCGAAACATACGATATATCTCCAAAATCATGCGAAACATACGATTTCGCTTCAAATTCGTGCGAAATAACGATTTTAAATAATCGATTTAGCTTCAAAATCATGCGAAATGAACAATTTAGCTTCAGATTCATGCGAAATACACGAATTACCTTCAAATTCACACGAAACATACGATTTAGCTCCAATATCATGCGAAACACACGATTTTGCTTCAAATTAGTGCGAAATAGCGGTTTTAAACAAACGATTTAGCTTCAAATTTATGCGAAATCAACAATTTAGCTTCTGATTCATGCGAAATACACGAATCAGTTTCAAATTCACACGAAACTTACGATTTAGCTTCAATATCATGCGAAACACACGATTTCGATTTAAATTCGTGCGAAATAGCGATTTTAAACAAACGATTTCGCATCAAATTCATGCGAAATGAACAATTTAACTTCAGATTCATGCGAAATACACGAATTAGCTTCAAATTCACACGAAACAAACGATTTAACTTCAATATCATGCGAAACACACGATTTCGCTTCCGTTTCGTGCGAAATAACGATTTTAAATAATCGATTTTGCTTCAAATTCATGCGAAATGAACAACTTAGCTTCAGATTCTTACGAAATACACGAATTAGCTTTAAGTCAACACGAAACATACGATTTAGCTCCAATATCATGCGAAACACACGATTTCGCTTCAAATTCGAGCGAAACAGCGATTTTAAACAAACGATTTAGCTTCAAATTCATGCGAAATGAACAGTTTAGCTTCAGATTCGTGCGAAATACACGAATTAGCATTAAATCCACGCGAAACATACGATTTAGCTTCAATATCATGAGATATACACGATTTCGCTTCAAATTCGTGCAAATTAACGATGTTAAACAAACTATTTAGCTTCAAATTCATGCGAAATGAACAATTTAGATTCAGATTCATGCGAAATACACGAATCAGCTTCAAATTCACGCGAAACATACGATTTAGCTTCAATATCGTGCGAAACACACGATTTCGCTTCAAATTTGTGCGAAATAATGATTTTAAATAATCGATTTTGCTTCAAATTCATGCGAAATGAACAATTTAGCTTCAGATTCATACGAAATACACGAATTAGCTTTAAATCAACGCGAAACATACGATTTCGCTCCAATATCATGCGAAACAGACGATTTCGCTTCAAATTAGTGCGAAATAGCGGTTTTAAACAAACGATTTAGCTTCAAATTTATGCGAAATGAACAATTTAGCTTCAGATTCATGCGAAATACACGAATCATCTTTAAATCAACGCGAAACATACGATTTAGCTTCAATATCATGCGAAACACACGATTTCGCTTCAAATTCGTGCAAAATAACGAGTTTAAAGAAACGATTTAGCTTCACATTTATGCGAAATGAACAATTTAGCTTCAGATTCATGCGAAATACACGAATCAGCTTCAAATTCACGCGAAACATACGATTTAGCATCAATATTATGCGAAACACACGATTTCGATTTAAATTCGTGCGAAATAGCGATTTTAAACAAACGATTTAGCTTCAAATTCATGCGAAATGACCAATTTAACTTCAGATTCATGTGAAATACACGAATTATCTTCAAATTCACACGAAACATACGATTTAGCTCCAATATCATGCGAAACACACTACTTCGCTTCAAATTCGAGCAAGATAACGATTTAAAAAAAACGATTTAGCTTCACATTTATGCGAAATGAACAATTTAGCTTCTGATTCATGCGAAATACACGAATCAGTTACAAATTCACGCGACACTTACGATTTAGCTTCAATATCATGCGAAACACACGATTTCGATTTAAATTCGTGCGAAATAGCGATTTTAAACAAACGATTTAGCATCAAATTCATGCGAAATGAACAATTTAACTTCAGATTCATGCGAAATACACGAATTAGCTTCAAACTCACGCGAGACATACGATTTAGCTTCATTATCATGCGATATACACGATTTCGCTTCAAATTCGTGTTAAATAGCGATATTAAACAAACGATTTATCTTCAAATTCATGCGAAATGAACAATTTAGCTTCAGATTCATGCGAAAAACACGAATCATCTTCAAATTCACGCAAAACATACAATTTAGCTTCAATATCATGCGATATACACGACTTCGCTTCAAATTCGTGCGAAATAACGATTTTAAATAATCGATTTTGCTTCAAATTCATGCGAAATGAACACTTTAGCTTCAGATTCATACGATATACACGAATTAGCTTTAAATCAACGCGAAACATACGATTTAGCTCCAATATCATGCGAAACACACGATTTCGCTTCAAATTCGTGAGAAATGGTGGTTTTAAACATACGATTTAGCTTCAAATTTATGCGAAATGAACAATTTAACTTCAGATTCATGCGAAATATACGAATCAGCTTCAAATTCACGCGAAACATACGATTTAGATTCAATATCATGCGAAACACACGATTTCGCTTCAAATTCGTGCGAAATAGCGATTTTAAATAATCGATTTTGCTTCAAATTCATGCGAAATGAACAATTTAGCTTCAGATTCATACGAAATACACGAATTAGCTTTAAATCAACGCGAAACATACGATTTAACTCCAATATCATGTGAAACACACGATTTCGCTTCAAATTCGTGAGAAGTAGCGGTTTTAAACAAACGATTTAGCTTCAAATTCATGCGAAATGAACAATTTAACTTCAGATTCATGTGAAATACACGAATTACCTTCAAATTCACACGAAACATACGATTCAGCTCCAATATCATGCGAAACACACGATGTCGCTTCAAATTCGTGCGAAATAGCGATTTTAAACAAACGATTTAGCTTCAAATTCATGCGAAATGAACAATGAAGCTTCAGATTCATGCGAAATACACGAATTAGCTTTAAATCAACTCGAAACATACGATTTAGCTCCAAAATCATGTGAAACACACGATTTCGCTTCAAATTCGTGCGAAATAACGATTTTAAATAATCGATTTAGCTCCAATATCATGCGAAACACACGACTTCGCTTCAAATTCGTGAGAAATAGCGGTTTTAAAAAAACGATTTAGCTTCAAATTTATGCGAAATGAACAATTTAGCTTCAGATTCATGCGAAATACACGAATCAGCTTCAAATTCACGCGAAACATACGATTTAGCTCCAATATCATGCGAAACACACGATTGCGCTTCAAATTCGTGCGAAATAGCGGTTTTAAACATACGATTTAGCTTCAAATTTATGCGAAATGAACAATTTAACTTCAGATGCATGCGAAATACAGGAATTAGCTTCAAATTCACGCGAAACATACGATTTAGCTGCAATATCATGCGAAACACACGATTACGCTTCAAATTCGTGCGAAATAGCGGTTTTAAACATACGATTTAGCTTCAAATTTATGCGAAATGAACAATTTAACTTCAGATGCATGCGAAATACACGAATTAGCTTCAAATTCACACACAACAAACGATTTAATTTCAATATCATGCGAAACACACGATTTCGCTTCAAATTCGTGAGAAATGAACAATTTAGTTTCGGATTCATGCGAAATACACGTATAAGCTTTAAATCAACGCGAAAC
>NW_027476831.1:0-12500 GCF_051020955.1 Megalopta genalis
AACGCCCGAATATTTTCAAAGTCCCAACGTACCGATCAAGAGTAAAGTACCATTTTCCTACATTAGATTTCGTTCTAAATGCTTAATCCCTATGTAAAAACGTTAGTTAAGCAAGAATATCGTATTTTTAAAAAATCTAATGATAGGATTTCCCAGAAAATTGAAAAAACCGAAAAATGTCAAGAGTAAAGTGCCATTTTCTGACATTAGATTTCGTTCTAAATGCTTAATCCCTATGTAGAAACGTTAGTTAAGCAAGAATATCGTATTTTTAAAAAATCTAATGATAGGATTTTTCAGAAAATTGAAAAAACCGTAAAATGTCAAGAGTAAAGTGCCCTTATTTTAAACAATGTATCGTTCTAAATGCTTAATCCCTATGTAAAAAAGTTATTTAAGCAGGAATATGTTATTGAAAAAAATTAGAAAAATTTATTTTAGCCGTAAATCGAAAATAATGGATCGAGCGAATCGGTCGATTGCGCCGAGACGCGCTATGATGCAACAGACGAGCGATTGGAACCCCCGAATATTTTCAAAGTCCCAACGTACCGATCAAGAGTAAAGTACCATTTTCCTACATTAGATTTCGTTCTAAATGCTTAATCCCTATGTAGAAACGTTAGTTAAGCAAGAATATCGTATTTTTAAAAAAATCTAATGATAGGATTTTTCAGAAAATTGAAAAAACCGTAAAATGTCAAGAGTAAAGTGCCCTTATTTTACACAATGTATCGTTCTAAATGCTTAATCCCTATGTAAAAAAGTTATTTTAGCAGGAATATGTTATTGAAAAAAATTAGAAAAATTTATTTTAGCCGTAAATCGAAATAATGGGGACACCGGAGCTGTTCGAAGCGCCGAGCGCGCCGCGTACGCCCGAATATTTTCAAAGTCCCAACGTACCGATCAAGAGTAAAGTACCATTTTCCTACATTAGATTTCGTTCTAAATGCTTAATCCCTATGTAAAAACGTTAGTTAAGCAAGAATATCGTATTTTAAAAAAATCTAATGATAGGATTTTCCAGAAAATTGAAAAAACCGAAAAATGTCAAGAGTAAAGTGCCATTTTCTGACATTAGATTTCGTTCTAAATGCTTAATCCCTATGTAGAAACGTTAGTTAAGCAAGAATATCGTATTTTAAAAAAATCTAATGATAGGATTTTCCAGAAAATTGAAAAAACCGAAAAATGTCAAGAGTAAAGTGCCATTTTCTGACATTAGATTTCGTTCTAAATGCTTAATCCCTATGTAGAAACGTTAGTTAAGCAAGAATATCGTATTTTTAAAAAAATCTAATGATAGGATTTTTCAGAAAATTGAAAAAACCGTAAAATGTCAAGAGTAAAGTGCCCTTATTTTAAACAATGTATCGTTCTAAATGCTTAATCCCTATGTAAAAAAGTTATTTTAGCAGGAATATGTTATTGAAAAAAATTAGAAAAATTTATTTTAGCCGTAAATCGAAAATAATGGGGACACCGGAGCTGTTCGAAGCGCCGAGCGCGCCGCGTACGCCCGAATATTTTCAAAGTCCCAACGTACCGATCAAGAGTAAAGTACCATTTTCCTACATTAGATTTCGTTCTAAATGCTTAATCCCTATGTAAAAACGTTAGTTAAGCAAGAATATCGTATTTTTAAAAAAATCTAATGATAGGATTTTCCAGAAAATTGAAAAAACCGAAAAATGTCAAGAGTAAAGTGCCATTTTCTGACATTAGATTTCGTTCTAAATGCTTAATCCCTATGTAGAAACGTTAGTTAAGCAAGAATATCGTATTTTTAAAAAAATCTAATGATAGGATTTTTCAGAAAATTGAAAAAACCGTAAAATGTCAAGAGTAAAGTGCCCTTATTTTAAACAATGTATCGTTCTAAATGCTTAATCCCTATGTAAAAAAGTTATTTAAGCAGGAATATGTTATTGAAAAAAATTAGAAAAATTTATTTTAGCCGTAAATCGAAAATAATGGATCGAGCGAATCGGTCGATTGCGCCGAGACGCGCTATGATGCAACAGACGAGCGATTGGAACGCCCGAATATTTTCAAAGTCCCAACGTACCGATCAAGAGTAAAGTACCATTTTCCTACATTAGATTTCGTTCTAAATGCTTAATCCCTATGTAAAAACGTTAGTTAAGCAAGAATATCGTATTTTTAAAAAAATCTAATGATAGGATTTTCCAGAAAATTGAAAAAACCGAAAAATGTCAAGAGTAAAGTGCCATTTTCTGACATTAGATTTCGTTCTAAATGCTTAATCCCTATGTAGAAACGTTAGTTAAGCAAGAATATCGTATTTTTAAAAAAATCTAATGATAGGATTTTTCAGAAAATTGAAAAAACCGTAAAATGTCAAGAGTAAAGTGCCCTTATTTTAAACAATGTATCGTTCTAAATGCTTAATCCCTATGTAAAAAAGTTATTTAAGCAGGAATATGTTATTGAAAAAAATTAGAAAAATTTATTTTAGCCGTAAATCGAAAATAATGGATCGAGCGAATCGGTCGATTGCGCCGAGACGCGCTATGATGCAACAGACGAGCGATTGGAACGCCCGAATATTTTCAAAGTCCCAACGTACCGATCAAGAGTAAAGTACCATTTTCCTACATTAGATTTCGTTCTAAATGCTTAATCCCTATGTAAAAACGTTAGTTAAGCAAGAATATCGTATTTTTAAAAAATCTAATGATAGGATTTTCCAGAAAATTGAAAAAACCGAAAAATGTCAAGAGTAAAGTGCCATTTTCTGACATTAGATTTCGTTCTAAATGCTTAATCCCTATGTAGAAACGTTAGTTAAGCAAGAATATCGTATTTTTAAAAAAATCTAATGATAGGATTTTTCAGAAAATTGAAAAAACCGTAAAATGTCAAGAGTAAAGTGCCCTTATTTTAAACAATGTATCGTTCTAAATGCTTAATCCCTATGTAAAAAAGTTATTTAAGCAGGAATATGTTATTGAAAAAAATTAGAAAAATTTATTTTAGCCGTAAATCGAAAATAATGGATCGAGCGAATCGGTCGATTGCGCCGAGACGCGCTATGATGCAACAGACGAGCGATTGGAACGCCCGAATATTTTCAAAGTCCCAACGTACCGATCAAGAGTAAAGTACCATTTTCCTACATTAGATTTCGTTCTAAATGCTTAATCCCTATGTAAAAACGTTAGTTAAGCAAGAATATCGTATTTTTAAAAAAATCTAATGATAGGATTTTTCAGAAAATTGAAAAAACCGTAAAATGTCAAGAGTAAAGTGCCCTTATTTTAAACAATGTATCGTTCTAAATGCTTAATCCCTATGTAAAAAAGTTATTTTAGCAGGAATATGTTATTGAAAAAAATTAGAAAAATTTATTTTAGCCGTAAATCGAAAATAATGGGGACACCGGAGCTGTTCGAAGCGCCGAGCGCGCCGCGTACGCCCGAATATTTTCAAAGTCCCAACGTACCGATCAAGAGTAAAGTACCATTTTCCTACATTAGATTTCGTTCTAAATGCTTAATCCCTATGTAAAAACGTTAGTTAAGCAAGAATATCGTATTTTTAAAAAAATCTAATGATAGGATTTTCCAGAAAATTGAAAAAACCGAAAAATGTCAAGAGTAAAGTGCCATTTTCTGACATTAGATTTCGTTCTAAATGCTTAATCCCTATGTAGAAACGTTAGTTAAGCAAGAATATCGTATTTTTAAAAAAATCTAATGATAGGATTTTCAGAAAATTGAAAAAACCGTAAAATGTCAAGAGTAAAGTGCCCTTATTTTAAACAATGTATCGTTCTAAATGCTTAATCCCTATGTAAAAAAGTTATTTAAGCAGGAATATGTTATTGAAAAAAATTAGAAAAATTTATTTAGCCGTAAATCGAAAATAATGGATCGAGCGAATCGGTCGATTGCGCCGAGACGCGCTATGATGCAACAGACGAGCGATTGGAACGCCCGAATATTTTCAAAGTCCCAACGTACCGATCAAGAGTAAAGTACCATTTTCCTACATTAGATTTCGTTCTAAATGCTTAATCCCTATGTAAAAACGTTAGTTAAGCAAGAATATCGTATTTTTAAAAAAATCTAATGATAGGATTTTCCAGAAAATTGAAAAAACCGAAAAATGTCAAGAGTAAAGTGCCATTTTCTGACATTAGATTTCGTTCTAAATGCTTAATCCCTATGTAGAAACGTTAGTTAAGCAAGAATATCGTATTTTTAAAAAAATCTAATGATAGGATTTTTCAGAAATTGAAAAAACCGTAAAATGTCAAGAGTAAAGTGCCCTTATTTTAAACAATGTATCGTTCTAAATGCTTAATCCCTATGTAAAAAAGTTATTTAAGCAGGAATATGTTATTGAAAAAATTAGAAAAATTTATTTTAGCCGTAAATCGAAAATAATGGATCGAGCGAATCGGTCGATTGCGCCGAGACGCGCTATGATGCAACAGACGAGCGATTGGAACGCCCGAATATTTTCAAAGTCCCAACGTACCGATCAAGAGTAAAGTACCATTTTCCTACATTAGATTTCGTTCTAAATGCTTAATCCCTATGTAAAAACGTTAGTTAAGCAAGAATATCGTATTTTTAAAAAATCTAATGATAGGATTTTCCAGAAAATTGAAAAAACCGAAAAATGTCAAGAGTAAAGTGCCATTTTCTGACATTAGATTTCGTTCTAAATGCTTAATCCCTATGTAGAAACGTTAGTTAAGCAAGAATATCGTATTTTTAAAAAAATCTAATGATAGGATTTTTCAGAAAATTGAAAAAACCGTAAAATGTCAAGAGTAAAGTGCCCTTATTTTAAACAATGTATCGTTCTAAATGCTTAATCCCTATGTAAAAAAGTTATTTTAGCAGGAATATGTTATTGAAAAAAATTAGAAAAATTTATTTTAGCCGTAAATCGAAAATAATGGATCGAGCGAATCGGTCGATTGCGCCGAGACGCGCTATGATGCAACAGACGAGCGATTGGAACGCCCGAATATTTTCAAAGTCCCAACGTACCGATCAAGAGTAAAGTACCATTTTCCTACATTAGATTTCGTTCTAAATGCTTAATCCCTATGTAAAAACGTTAGTTAAGCAAGAATATCGTATTTTTAAAAAAATCTAATGATAGGATTTCCAGAAAATTGAAAAAACCGAAAAATGTCAAGAGTAAAGTGCCATTTTCTGACATTAGATTTCGTTCTAAATGCTTAATCCCTATGTAGAAACGTTAGTTAAGCAAGAATATCGTATTTTTAAAAAAATCTAATGATAGGATTTTTCAGAAAATTGAAAAAACCGTAAAATGTCAAGAGTAAAGTGCCCTTATTTTAAACAATGTATCGTTCTAAATGCTTAATCCCTATGTAAAAAAGTTATTTAAGCAGGAATATGTTATTGAAAAAAATTAGAAAAATTTATTTTAGCCGTAAATCGAAAATAATGGATCGAGCGAATCGGTCGATTGCGCCGAGACGCGCTATGATGCAACAGACGAGCGATTGGAACCCCCGAATATTTTCAAAGTCCCAACGTACCGATCAAGAGTAAAGTACCATTTTCCTACATTAGATTTCGTTCTAAATGCTTAATCCCTATGTAGAAACGTTAGTTAAGCAAGAATATCGTATTTTTAAAAAAATCTAATGATAGGATTTTTCAGAAAATTGAAAAAACCGTAAAATGTCAAGAGTAAAGTGCCCTTATTTTACACAATGTATCGTTCTAAATGCTTAATCCCTATGTAAAAAAGTTATTTTAGCAGGAATATGTTATTGAAAAAAATTAGAAAAATTTATTTTAGCCGTAAATCGAAAATAATGGGGACACCGGAGCTGTTCGAAGCGCCGAGCGCGCCGCGTACGCCCGAATATTTTCAAAGTCCCAACGTACCGATCAAGAGTAAAGTACCATTTTCCTACATTAGATTTCGTTCTAAATGCTTAATCCCTATGTAAAAACGTTAGTTAAGCAAGAATATCGTATTTTTAAAAAAATCTAATGATAGGATTTTCCAGAAAATTGAAAAAACCGAAAAATGTCAAGAGTAAAGTGCCATTTTCTGACATTAGATTTCGTTCTAAATGCTTAATCCCTATGTAGAAACGTTAGTTAAGCAAGAATATCGTATTTTTAAAAAAATCTAATGATAGGATTTTCCAGAAAATTGAAAAAACCGAAAAATGTCAAGAGTAAAGTGCCATTTTCTGACATTAGATTTCGTTCTAAATGCTTAATCCCTATGTAGAAACGTTAGTTAAGCAAGAATATCGTATTTTTAAAAAAATCTAATGATAGGATTTTTCAGAAAATTGAAAAAACCGTAAAATGTCAAGAGTAAAGTGCCCTTATTTTAAACAATGTATCGTTCTAAATGCTTAATCCCTATGTAAAAAAGTTATTTTAGCAGGAATATGTTATTGAAAAAAATTAGAAAAATTTATTTTAGCCGTAAATCGAAAATAATGGGGACACCGGAGCTGTTCGAAGCGCCGAGCGCGCCGCGTACGCCCGAATATTTTCAAAGTCCCAACGTACCGATCAAGAGTAAAGTACCATTTTCCTACATTAGATTTCGTTCTAAATGCTTAATCCCTATGTAAAAACGTTAGTTAAGCAAGAATATCGTATTTTTAAAAAAATCTAATGATAGGATTTTCCAGAAAATTGAAAAAACCGAAAAATGTCAAGAGTAAAGTGCCATTTTCTGACATTAGATTTCGTTCTAAATGCTTAATCCCTATGTAGAAACGTTAGTTAAGCAAGAATATCGTATTTTTAAAAAAATCTAATGATAGGATTTTTCAGAAAATTGAAAAAACCGTAAAATGTCAAGAGTAAAGTGCCCTTATTTTAAACAATGTATCGTTCTAAATGCTTAATCCCTATGTAAAAAAGTTATTTAAGCAGGAATATGTTATTGAAAAAAATTAGAAAAATTTATTTTAGCCGTAAATCGAAAATAATGGATCGAGCGAATCGGTCGATTGCGCCGAGACGCGCTATGATGCAACAGACGAGCGATTGGAACGCCCGAATATTTTCAAAGTCCCAACGTACCGATCAAGAGTAAAGTACCATTTTCCTACATTAGATTTCGTTCTAAATGCTTAATCCCTATGTAAAAACGTTAGTTAAGCAAGAATATCGTATTTTTAAAAAAATCTAATGATAGGATTTTCCAGAAAATTGAAAAAACCGAAAAATGTCAAGAGTAAAGTGCCATTTTCTGACATTAGATTTCGTTCTAAATGCTTAATCCCTATGTAGAAACGTTAGTTAAGCAAGAATATCGTATTTTTAAAAAAATCTAATGATAGGATTTTTCAGAAAATTGAAAAAACCGTAAAATGTCAAGAGTAAAGTGCCCTTATTTTAAACAATGTATCGTTCTAAATGCTTAATCCCTATGTAAAAAAGTTATTTAAGCAGGAATATGTTATTGAAAAAAATTAGAAAAATTTATTTTAGCCGTAAATCGAAAATAATGGATCGAGCGAATCGGTCGATTGCGCCGAGACGCGCTATGATGCAACAGACGAGCGATTGGAACGCCCGAATATTTTCAAAGTCCCAACGTACCGATCAAGAGTAAAGTACCATTTTCCTACATTAGATTTCGTTCTAAATGCTTAATCCCTATGTAAAAACGTTAGTTAAGCAAGAATATCGTATTTTTAAAAAAATCTAATGATAGGATTTTTCAGAAAATTGAAAAAACCGTAAAATGTCAAGAGTAAAGTGCCCTTATTTTAAACAATGTATCGTTCTAAATGCTTAATCCCTATGTAAAAAAGTTATTTTAGCAGGAATATGTTATTGAAAAAAATTAGAAAAATTTATTTTAGCCGTAAATCGAAAATAATGGGGACACCGGAGCTGTTCGAAGCGCCGAGCGCGCCGCGTACGCCCGAATATTTTCAAAGTCCCAACGTACCGATCAAGAGTAAAGTACCATTTTCCTACATTAGATTTCGTTCTAAATGCTTAATCCCTATGTAAAAACGTTAGTTAAGCAAGAATATCGTATTTTTAAAAAAATCTAATGATAGGATTTTCCAGAAAATTGAAAAAACCGAAAAATGTCAAGAGTAAAGTGCCATTTTCTGACATTAGATTTCGTTCTAAATGCTTAATCCCTATGTAGAAACGTTAGTTAAGCAAGAATATCGTATTTTTAAAAAAATCTAATGATAGGATTTTTCAGAAAATTGAAAAAACCGTAAAATGTCAAGAGTAAAGTGCCCTTATTTTAAACAATGTATCGTTCTAAATGCTTAATCCCTATGTAAAAAAGTTATTTAAGCAGGAATATGTTATTGAAAAAAATTAGAAAAATTTATTTTAGCCGTAAATCGAAAATAATGGATCGAGCGAATCGGTCGATTGCGCCGAGACGCGCTATGATGCAACAGACGAGCGATTGGAACGCCCGAATATTTTCAAAGTCCCAACGTACCGATCAAGAGTAAAGTACCATTTTCCTACATTAGATTTCGTTCTAAATGCTTAATCCCTATGTAAAAACGTTAGTTAAGCAAGAATATCGTATTTTTAAAAAAATCTAATGATAGGATTTTCCAGAAAATTGAAAAAACCGAAAAATGTCAAGAGTAAAGTGCCATTTTCTGACATTAGATTTCGTTCTAAATGCTTAATCCCTATGTAGAAACGTTAGTTAAGCAAGAATATCGTATTTTTAAAAAAATCTAATGATAGGATTTTTCAGAAAATTGAAAAAACCGTAAAATGTCAAGAGTAAAGTGCCCTTATTTTAAACAATGTATCGTTCTAAATGCTTAATCCCTATGTAAAAAAGTTATTTAAGCAGGAATATGTTATTGAAAAAAATTAGAAAAATTTATTTTAGCCGTAAATCGAAAATAATGGATCGAGCGAATCGGTCGATTGCGCCGAGACGCGCTATGATGCAACAGACGAGCGATTGGAACGCCCGAATATTTTCAAAGTCCCAACGTACCGATCAAGAGTAAAGTACCATTTTCCTACATTAGATTTCGTTCTAAATGCTTAATCCCTATGTAAAAACGTTAGTTAAGCAAGAATATCGTATTTTTAAAAAAATCTAATGATAGGATTTTCCAGAAAATTGAAAAAACCGAAAAATGTCAAGAGTAAAGTGCCATTTTCTGACATTAGATTTCGTTCTAAATGCTTAATCCCTATGTAGAAACGTTAGTTAAGCAAGAATATCGTATTTTTAAAAAAATCTAATGATAGGATTTTTCAGAAAATTGAAAAAACCGTAAAATGTCAAGAGTAAAGTGCCCTTATTTTAAACAATGTATCGTTCTAAATGCTTAATCCCTATGTAAAAAAGTTATTTAAGCAGGAATATGTTATTGAAAAAAATTAGAAAAATTTATTTTAGCCGTAAATCGAAAATAATGGATCGAGCGAATCGGTCGATTGCGCCGAGACGCGCTATGATGCAACAGACGAGCGATTGGAACCCCCGAATATTTTCAAAGTCCCAACGTACCGATCAAGAGTAAAGTACCATTTTCCTACATTAGATTTCGTTCTAAATGCTTAATCCCTATGTAGAAACGTTAGTTAAGCAAGAATATCGTATTTTTAAAAAAATCTAATGATAGGATTTTTCAGAAAATTGAAAAAACCGTAAAATGTCAAGAGTAAAGTGCCCTTATTTTACACAATGTATCGTTCTAAATGCTTAATCCCTATGTAAAAAAGTTATTTTAGCAGGAATATGTTATTGAAAAAAATTAGAAAAATTTATTTTAGCCGTAAATCGAAAATAATGGGGACACCGGAGCTGTTCGAAGCGCCGAGCGCGCCGCGTACGCCCGAATATTTTCAAAGTCCCAACGTACCGATCAAGAGTAAAGTACCATTTTCCTACATTAGATTTCGTTCTAAATGCTTAATCCCTATGTAAAAACGTTAGTTAAGCAAGAATATCGTATTTTTAAAAAAATCTAATGATAGGATTTTCCAGAAAATTGAAAAAACCGAAAAATGTCAAGAGTAAAGTGCCATTTTCTGACATTAGATTTCGTTCTAAATGCTTAATCCCTATGTAGAAACGTTAGTTAAGCAAGAATATCGTATTTTTAAAAAAATCTAATGATAGGATTTTTCAGAAAATTGAAAAAACCGTAAAATGTCAAGAGTAAAGTGCCCTTATTTTAAACAATGTATCGTTCTAAATGCTTAATCCCTATGTAAAAAAGTTATTTAAGCAGGAATATGTTATTGAAAAAAATTAGAAAAATTTATTTTAGCCGTAAATCGAAAATAATGGATCGAGCGAATCGGTCGATTGCGCCGAGACGCGCTATGATGCAACAGACGAGCGATTGGAACGCCCGAATATTTTCAAAGTCCCAACGTACCGATCAAGAGTAAAGTACCATTTTCCTACATTAGATTTCGTTCTAAATGCTTAATCCCTATGTAAAAACGTTAGTTAAGCAAGAATATCGTATTTTTAAAAAAATCTAATGATAGGATTTTCCAGAAAATTGAAAAAACCGAAAAATGTCAAGAGTAAAGTGCCATTTTCTGACATTAGATTTCGTTCTAAATGCTTAATCCCTATGTAGAAACGTTAGTTAAGCAAGAATATCGTATTTTTAAAAAAATCTAATGATAGGATTTTTCAGAAAATTGAAAAAACCGTAAAATGTCAAGAGTAAAGTGCCCTTATTTTAAACAATGTATCGTTCTAAATGCTTAATCCCTATGTAAAAAAGTTATTTTAGCAGGAATATGTTATTGAAAAAAATTAGAAAAATTTATTTTAGCCGTAAATCGAAAAGAAGTCTGTTCGTTTCTCTGTCTCTCTCGCGCGATCGAACTATCGATGTTTCCCGACAAACTATTGGAAGTTTAATTAAACTTTATACATGAAATTACTCGTTTTGATCCCCGCTACACAGCCGTATACTTTTTATAATTTTGTGGAATCGGGAACCTTGAAATATTTATCATAACGCGGATCGACTGTCTCTGTCTCTTTCTAGATCGGAAGAATCGATGTTTCCCGGCAAACTATTGGGAGTTTAATTAAACTTTATACATGAAATTACTCGTTCTGATCCCCGCTACACAGCCGTAAACTTTTTATAAATTTGTGGAATCGGGAACCTCGAAATATTTATCATAACGCGGATCGACTGTCTCTGTCTCTTTCTAGATCGGAAGAATCGATGTTTCCCGGAAAACTATTGGGAGTTTAATTAAACTTTATACATGAAATTACTCGTTCTGATCCCCGCTACACAGCCGTATACTTTTTATAATTTTGTGGAATCGGGAACCTTGAAATATTTATCATAACGCGGATCGACTGTCTCTGTCTCTTTCTAGATCGGAAGAATCGATGTTTCCCGGCAAACTATTGGGAGTTTAATTAAACTTTATACATGAAATTACTCGTTCTGATCCCCGCTACACAGCCGTATACTTTTTATAATTTTGTGGAATCGGGAACCTCGAAATATTTATCATAACGCGGATCGACTGTCTCTGTCTCTTTCTAGATCGGAAGAATCGATGTTTCCCGGAAAACTATTGGGAGTTTAATTAAACTTTATACATGAAATTACTCGTTCTGATCCCCGCTACACAGCCGTAAACTTTTTATAAATTTGTGGAATCGGGAACCTCGAAATATTTATCATAACGCGGATCGACTGTCTCTGTCTCTTTCTAGATCGGAAGAATCGATGTTTCCCGGCAAACTATTGGGAGATTAATTAAACTTTATACATGAAATTACTCGTTTTGATCCCCGCTACACAGCCGTATACTTTTTATAATTTTGTGGAATCGGGAACCTTGAAATATTTATCATAACGCGGATCGACTGTCTCTGTCTCTTTCTAGATCGGAAGAATCGATGTTTCCCGGCAAACTATTGGGAGTTTAATTAAACTTTATACATGAAATTACTCGTTTTGATCCCCGCTACACAGCCGTATACTTTTTATAATTTTGTGGAATCGGGAACCTCGAAATATTTATCATAACGCGGATCGACTGTCTCTGTCTCTTTCTAGATCGGAAGAATCGATGTTTCCCGGCAAACTATTGGGAGTTTAATTAAACTTTATACATGAAATTACTCGTTCTGATCCCCGCTACACAGCCGTATACTTTTTATAATTTTGTGGAATCGGGAACCTCGAAATATTTATCATAACGCGGATCGACTGTCTCTGTCTCTTTCTAGATCGGAAGAATCGATGTTTCCCGGCAAACTATTGGGAGTTTAATTAAACTTTATACATGAAATTACTCGTTCTGATCCCCGCTACACAGCCGTATACTTTTTATAATTTTGTGGAATCGGGAACCTCGAAATATTTATCATAACGCGGATCGACTGTCTCTGTCTCTTTCTAGATCGGAAGAATCGATGTTTCCCGGCAAACTATTGGGAGTTTAATTAAACTTTATACATGAAATTACTCGTTCTGATCCCCGCTACACAGCCGT